>NC_142711.1:63851638-63864138 GCF_055471065.1 Atractosteus spatula
CCAAATTTCAGTTAAACATGCTACTTCTTTGAGGGGGTTTTAACAAAAACCCTTCAGCAGTCCCATATTATTCATGCATTCAGGCAGTGTAAGTAATGTGGCTGTTACTAACTGAACAACAAGGAACAGATCCTGTGCAAAGCAGAGTCAGCATGAGCTAAATGAAGTCCTGAAAGAATTGCATGTGGAATTTTGAGGCCTTGCATTAGAGAATGAAACCATGGGAAGGTTTAGAAATCCTTAGCAGTTTAAAACGAGGGGCTTTGGTCATTCTCTACACAAATGAAAACAGGTTCCATGGCAACAAAGAGCATTTCACATCATGTAAGAAGAAGAGCAGATTGAAGATTAGAAGATGAGAAAGGCCTAGAAAAGTGTGTTCTTAATAGCCTCAGGTAGTTTGCTGTGTGCATGGTTTTGTGTCTATCAATTTATGTGTCTCGTGCTCTCTCTCTAAGTCTAGTAGTGCGCAGTTTTCCTAAAACACCCTATGAAATCAAACCACTGTAACTGAAAATCCTAGAAACCTAACAAAAAAAACATGTATAAAAATCTGATTTTACTTATGTAAATACATCACGCATGAAATTTATTTAAGACTGTGGGCGAAAACAGCACTTCCACAAACGATAAATTGCACGGGACCTATTTCATATTGGTCATCTCCACGGAGCACAGGCTGGAAGTGTGGATTTGCATTAAGCGCAGTGTTTTAGCCTGTTGAAGGTATTTTATCTGTGAAACCGACTGGGCAGAACACTGAACTCCCAGGAAGGTAGTGCTTCAGCAGCAGAAGTGGTGATAGTGTTGGTATAGTTTAATGCACGTGTGCTTTCAAATATTAATAACCAATTTCTGTTTTTCAGTAGTATGCTGTAAAACATTTGCACACTAATATTGTGTGTGTATGGCCTAATCTAGAGCACAATTTTTTATGCACCTGTTTTTGATGCCTGTGTGCTTCCAGTCACACTGATGGCAGATTTGAAATTAATTTGCTTTGTTCCCAATAAAACAGCATTAAAAGATCAATGTAGCACCCCATCACTGTAGCAATTTAAAATGCGTGTATAGATGCTTATATCGTTTTTATGTTTTGTTCCTGTTTCAGAATTTAGTCTGCTTACACACTAATGAGAATAACTGTGAGGCGATTTTGCATTTTAAATGGCACCCAAGTTGCAGTACCTTTTTAACCTACATTTTCTTTTGCCGATTCTAATGCAAAACAGCAGGTGGCCGCCGCGAATAAATTTAGGATTAAAAGGATTCCATTCTTTGCGTGTGTTTTATTGATTTCATCCCGCTCCTCGCTGGAGAGCAGGGCGTGCAGCGCGGGGACTGGTCAGGCGGGGTGCAGGAGCTACTCCGCGCTCGGGCGGTGGGAAGGTGAGAGGGCGAGAGTACAGCCACCATCGGCTGGGCTGCCCCGTCTTCCCTTTTTTAACGAAAATCTGTTTTACAGATGGTGCTTTAATGTGTTTGGCAGAAAAAGGACTATTTTACCCACGGACATGTGCTAGTGAAATTATTATTGCTATTTCTTTATTTGACCAGAAAAACACCTCTTCTTTTATGTTTTAAGGTGAAAGGCATGTGGGACTGGGGAGCTGGCAAAGCGCACACAAGAGCAGTCAGTGCTGATGACCCTTCCATATGGCCCTGGAATACAGAATATCTTTATGACTTAAAAATGATCGAAGAAACAAACAAAGGCACATTCAGTGTTTTATTACTGCTTTGTACCTAAGAATTTTTACTGAAGGGATTTGACTTCTTTGCCTTTCCAGATATTAAATAAGTCTGAATTACATTAACAGCGCAGCTTTACCTTCGTTTTTCTTAGTTCATAATGGCATTTATAGCAGAAGGAAAGGCAGCAGCGTGTGTTTGATTTGCGTGGAACGTGGGTAATCCAGGCCGTGTGCTTCTCACACAGTGGAACAGAGAGAGAGAGAGCTGTGGAAGTAAAGGAGGAAAGGGTGATTAGCCGTGAAGCTACGTCACAGTGCCCGAACCGGGGACGGTTTAGAAGCAGGAAAAAGACTCAAAGAGTAGGTTGCACAGAGCTCCTGGGGGTCATTTAAGACGGAGAACGTAGGTGGGCATTGTGGCCCAGCCTGTGCAGGAAGGCGAGAAGGCCGCAGCTGGGAGCGGGGTTTCGGCGCAGGGATGGCCGCAGCACGGCTCTGCGAACCCGTCAGGAGCGATGAGCAGCCCAATTACCCAGCCTCCCCTTCTTCCACGCAGCCCGTCATCCGTCAAGCACAATGGCCTGTCTGGAGCCCCCGTTCTGTTTGCATGTTTATTTATTTTTTCCCTTCAAACCCACCAGGGCCGCAGCGCCTATAACACTCATTTTTATCGTGGGGCGCGGAGAGACGTGCTGGAGGGACTTCTCCTCCGTGACTTCGGCTCCGGGCCCTTCCCCTGGGACTCGGAGATAGGCTGCCTCATTATCCGTGGTGTGGATAGCGGCACCACTGCTGGAGACGGAAGAGGGGGGAGTCCTAGAATCTGGAATTGACCAGAGCTCAGGGTACCCCTTCCTCACCCCCACCCCCACTCCTCCTCGGTTTTTATTTTTGCCTCTCACTCACAAGATGGTGATACAGTGAGTGGCACGTTATTAACTCGCTGGTTATACCACACTCATTACAGCAGGTCAGCCCGGCCCTCTCATTTGAAAATCAAATACCCCAGATATATGCAGTTCTAATTATGGGACTGTCATTTCGCCCAACGCGATCGTAAAAAGGACAAGAGATTGAGGAGAATGGATTTGCATAAAAAGTCATTGTACTGCCCGCGAAAAGGATAAAAAAATCCTGTTTCTAATGTTCCCTCACTCCCTCACTTTGGTCCCTATACACACACACACACTCTCTCTCTGAAACCTCCGTTTTTTAAAATGGTTAATTCCTGTTTGGGTGGACACAAGGTGTTGACGTGTTGGCCAGTGTTAGGTTATTCTGTAAAGCAAAAAACAAAGAAGTACTTCAGCGTAGAAGCAGGGATCTTGCCTGAAGAAAGGGGACAGACAGGCCGAACTGAGGAGGAATGTATTGGCTGCAGTCGTGCCATGTACTGTAAGCCAGCAAACAAACAGAGCACCGGCAACATTAAGACGACCTCTCCATGAATAAATGCATTTCATCCTGGTTGTTTTCCCTCTCCTCCCTGCACAATGAATGGGCAGATTATTCAAATCGTCTCAGCTTTCACCTGCAGACGGATTACAATGGAAATCTTTCAGAGGTCCGCAAGTGAAGAAAAAAAAATAATTAAAGCATAAAGACAGATGAGTGTGAGGACACAAAGGAAAGAGTTTAGCCTGGGCTTCTTTCATTAATCCTCATAGATATTAATAGAACTTCCCTGATCCTTTTTGTGGTCATAACCAGATGGTCATTTCAGCACTGGAGGGCAGAAGCTCAGGTCTGGGACCCTGCGCTGACGGATGTTGTGATGCGTGTTGTTTGTGTAACTGCACCCCTTCTTCCATAACCCCCCCACTGCCGTTTTTCTCCTTCTCCTTCGGTGTGCTGGAAGATAACGCTCGGCAGCGCGCCGTTATTAATGACCAGCTGGGGTCTTCTTCCTGGGCCCCGGGGTCAGGCGGGCTGGCCAGGTCAGGCCATTTGTCTGTGTGCGGGGACTGTGAGGCCTATTGAGGGTGACAGGTACGAGAGGGGCGGCAGGAGCGGAGCCCAGATCCGCTGGGAACAAAGAGTGGCAGGAGCTGCTGTCGTTTCTTTACCATTATCTCCTCCTCCCCCCACACCCCACCCCTCGCCCCCGTCTCATGGGAGTTTAAACCAGCTTAACAAAGGATGACTCACAGACAGTGATAAGATCAACGTGTTTCTGAAGAGTCAGCACAAGCCAAAACCTCATAAATATATTATATGAAAAAAAAACTCTTAAACAGCTCCTTAATCTCCATTTGTGTAAGTTTTAGCTTTGCTTCGGCCTCTCTCGTGAACGATCATCTTGCCTGAAACGCTATTTCGACTAATTGTGGTGTAGAAGGAAAGCTGCATTTCAGTTTCTGTGAACCATAACTCAGGAGAGCTCAATGGTTTGGGCTTTTTGCAGCTTGTATTTTGAAGTTCGTGTGACGATATAGAAGTTATAGAATTTTTTTTTAAAAAGCTCAATCCATCTGAATTTGCAACATTCAAAACCATATTATTGGTTTAATGTAGTCGCCAAGTGCAAAACTATGGAAATATTTAAAAGAAACAAGGAATGCGCCCCCCCCTCCCCCCAGATTGATTCTTGAATTTGCATCAAAATCAATATAATATTGATTTAAAGTTTCACATAATAAAGTCATAAAACAGTTGTCATTCAGCGCCAGCATACGTGCTATATTTTTGCAGTTGCGTAAGCTGTTGACAATAATCAATAAATAGTATTTTGAAGTGAAGTCAAGGAAGGCAGAAATGTACACGTGCATTTTTAACGTTGGGTTCTCATTGAATAGATAAGTAGTGTGTGATATTCGATTACAGAGCAAGGCACTCATTTAACCTCTTGTTCTTTCCTGGCCAGGATTTCAAAGACAATGCGATTTGCCTCCCTTAGGTGCAGTAGGATTAGACAGCTAGTAGTAATCCTTAATGCTATGAAACAGACCTGATAGAACTCCTTCTTACTTGCTTCAGATTTCGTTAGTGAATTTCAGCACATTTAAATAAATTGGTTAGTTGAATTAGCATGGTTTTGAATTGTTGCAAATATTAAGCAAGAGGCAAAGACCTTCTTCGATTAATTTTAACAGTGCTGACGTATTTTTGGTGTGTTGTTTGGTTTTCTTTGGCAGCATTTGGCCTCATTTCTTTAGTGCTCCATTTTACAATTTACTCTTTGTGACCCAAGTCTCACATACGTACATATATATAATTAAAATGAATATTTTCTTAAATCGGCAGTTGTAAATCTGCAGAACGTCATTTTCTCTTAGTTCTTTTTTATTGCAAAGGAGAAACATTTCGGTAATCTTCAAAGTGGCCATTGGTATGTGGAGTGGACCCTGGAATGCAGGCCAGCCACCCCTTTTCTCTGAAAAACAATGTAGTTCCTATAATGGACAAGGACTGCATAAACAATGGCCTTGAGCATTCGAGATATTGGTTGTATCAACTTACATTGTGGTGGTCTGAAAATAGGAGGTTTTAACTTCCGCTTGAATGAATACTTTTTTTAACCATGTGAAGGATTTAGCAAAACAGATCTGAAAGCAAGATTGTCTCGATGGGGTGTGTGCGAATTTTAACTTCCAGCCCTAATGCGCAAAGCACAAAATAAGGAAACGGCTTTCCTTCTTGACTTCGGGGAGCCACAGGAGAGAAAGACCTTTCTGTTTAAAATGGGATCCTCCTCGAAAGTTTGGTGTCCTGGTTTAAATTTATTTTTTCCGTCTCCCATTCATCCCTATCCCCCCTCCACCACCACCTCCTTTCTTAATAAGATGCAAATCAGCGAGCTGCCTCTGTGTTTCTGCAAGTCAGGGGTAAAAAGTGAGAGGGAGAGGAGGGAGATGAAAGCGAAGTATTGGAAGGCAGTGATTCAGAAAACAAGCCGGTGTGAGCCTTTACTCGTTCAGTGCTTATCAGATTAGAAGGCAGGTGGTGATCCCCCTGTCCTTTCAGTGGCTTTGCCAGTGCAGGGAGGCCCAGAGCACCAGGCAGTCAGTGGCACAGACCTCCGGAGTCTGAAAGGCTGTGCTAATGTGTCGCTCATGCTGACCGCTGGACTCATTTAAAGTCTGCAGAGTTCCTGGCAGAAGCTAAGCACTACCTGTAGCTCACTCCCATACAACCCTCACATTAGAGTCGAACCCTAGATGTCAAAAGTGCTTATGCAGGCTCATTTAAAACCTCCCAGCCACACAGTGCAGGGTGCAGACACAACATTTTTTCGCCACAAAGAAGTGTTTAATAAAGTACATCAAGTCATGTTTTTATTAATATAGGTTTCTGAAGCGGTTGTGCCCTGATTGAGGGATCTGGGGCACTTCGTCATAGTAGCAGTGGAGTTTTAAACAGACATGTACCTTATAATTATAAATGTTAGCCTTTAATGTCTAGAACATATTTATAAAACATACTTGTCTTCTCCTTCGTATTGGAAACATCTGTCAGAGGGGAAAAATGTTAAGGAGAGGCAGGTCCACAGATAGGGCAGTCTGCCATTTTGAATAGGGATTCAGCAGATACTGTGCTCTGGTATTGAGAATGAGAGGGAAAAGTGAAAGATAGATGGATTATAATTTGTAATTTGTTGTTCTTTAAAGAACTTCCCACACAGATATTCCTTATAAAGACGTATTATAATTTTATTTTGTTGTTATTCTGGCTAAGAATTAACTAATGTTTTTTTTTCAATTAGTGAAAATATCGCAGCAGCAGTTGATTAGACCACAACTATTCTTTCTGCAGGAAAATGATCTGTAACTCGAGACTGTTCTTGTCCATTTTTCTTTCACTGCAAAATGCAATTAAATATTTTTTTAATATAGTGTACAATTGCCTTGATGTGGAACGCTTATCTGTGGGTTATCAAGTAGGTTTAATTGAAAACTGCTCTCACATCTTGTTAGCTGTTTTTTATTTTTATTAAATTAGTGACAGACTGGCATTCATAAAGGTTTCACCCTAGATGGTGATGGAAATCTGCTGATGGACAATCCCCTGACTGTTGAAATCATTGTCTCTTTAAGTGTCCTCTGTAGCTTTTGGTGTGGTGCTCATTTTTTAAGAGCTCTCTTGCTTAGTTAGTAAAAGCAGAGAAAAAAGTTTAAAATACTTGGCAGCCAGGTTGGTGTTTACTTTTCAAGTCAAATGTTTTTACTTGTTTCTGTGTGACTGAACTTCTGTATGGAAGTGAGTTTATTACCTGAAACATCCATGTGAGAACTCTTGGATTAACAAATTCTGAATTAATCTTACTTTTTAACATAAGATAACAGATACTGTAAAAGGCACTGAGACATGGGCATCAAATGCTTAAAGTGGAGAGTTTTAAATTTTCGTAGTATTGTAAATCACACAAAGTTTTCTGTAGATGTTATGGTATATAAAGCTAAAACTAACTTTTTACTTTGAATCTGCAAGGGTATATAACTGAATGAGGTAAGAAAATGCATTATTTTTGTAGTTATCTTTTCTAATTTTTGAATGAGTAGATGACTGTTTTCACCAACAGTGAATTTGGAAAAGGGGCTAAATATGGATGTAAGCTGAACTTGTTGGAAAATGAATTGTTTTAGAAATGGGAATTACACTATTTTACTGTGCTGTGAAGAAAAAAAGGCTGAAGATGCGTGTGTGTAAATTTAGAGTCTCTGGACTTTTTCAGATCTATCTGAAGACAAGAAAGCTTTTAGTGTAAAATTCAGGTCAGTAAATTTAATGGGAAAAGAAGTGTTCAGGCGACAGATTTTAAATCACCATAATATAAATATGCCTCCCTATTCATCCGGAATTTGCTTTCTTTTAAGAGAATTTAAACAGACATGCACTTATGTCTGTCTTTGTAATTTTAGGGATTAGGGGAGTGAGGATTAAGTACTGCTTCTTAATCTTCCATATCTACTATAAGAGCGAAATATATTATGCAAATCGAATACATTCATGTTGTGTTTACATATTTTAATCTCTGTAATTCAGTGCAAAGAAGACAGAAACTCATCTTGGTCTTATTTATTTAAAGTCCCCAAAAACTGAGATACTATTAAATTGTTTATCCCTGTGTCTCACTGGATAAATGTTTAATGTTCAGGTTTATCTAAAAATTTAAATGCCCCTGTAAAGTGTGAGTTTGCATACATGTGCATAAAAAACCACTGAGGGGCACTTTCGTGGGGAAAGACAAGGCTGAGGGTGTTTATGAGGTGGGGTTGTGAGACTAGCGGCGGCTCTGTTCAAGCTGGCTGGAGGGCCGGGGAGGTGGGGAAGGTGTCTGGCCTGGCCTGGCAGAGCTGACCTCCGGCTCGCAGCTGAAGGAGCCCCATAGCCCGAGCACCGGCACGGCAGGCATCTCTGGTTAAACCCTGCTTCCAGGGGCCGCCGTGACCCCTCCACCCCCAAACTCCGCCTCTTGATGTGCCGCAGGACTGAACAAAAAGTTTGTTTTTTTTAGTTTTGAAGACTTATTTTTTTATTGCTGCAGACAGGATTTGTGGGGTATTTATGCATGTGTGTATACAGTATGCACAAATGCAAAACAGAGCCCGCATAATCTGCAGTTGACATATTTTATGTAAATAATCCGAAGAATTTGTCTAAACTGTGTTTAGTTTTTAAGTGAGTGAGTAGAATTCATGTTAACAGGAATCAATGGAGTATTGCACTACAGATCAATTTAGGTTAGGTCGTTAAAAGACATTTCTCACAGTCAGACTTGCTTATAGCACAGACCGAAGCTTTCTAAGGAATCACACTGGTGGAGCAGTTAGTCACTGATATGTTGGCTTTCAATGGAGTGACACTGACATCAAACACAATATCATGGAGACGGGAAGAGCTGCAAAGCTTTATTTAATAAAGTTAAAAAATGGAGTAACGTTTTGGTTTCTCCTCCAGCTTGTATTTTAGTAGGGCATTCATCAAGAGCATGAATATACATCTTGTTTTTCTGGTCTGGAAGCTCATTTTTTGTGTGTAATACGTCCTCGGTTCAATGTTGAATTTCTCAATCTGTACCACAGATTGGCAGTGGAGCTTTGCTTTGTAAAATGATCGCAGGTGGAGGATGTAGTTCTGTTTTTTTATTTCTGTGCACTCGTGGGGGGGAAAAGGATACCGATGAAGAAGAGCTTTAACCCTCTTTCTCTACAGTGTATAAACCCCGGTGTTGTGCTGGAGTGTAGTAGCACTGAAATGCTAATGAGGCAGACTAGAAACTTTGCTCAGATGCTGACTGTGGAGCAATTGCTTTAAACGACGGGTTTGGGACAATATTTAACATCACGGCCATTCTGGGATATTCATGTAGGACAGATCCTGGGTGTGCCATGCAAATGAGAGTCTCTGCCGCTGGTCCTTGAAGAGCGAACCACACGGCTGAAAGACACATTGTACTAATTCATATATTTTGTTTGGCTTCCATTCGCCGAGATGATTATTGCATGACCCAGCCAGCCAGCCAGCCAGCCAGTTGGGTTCTGTGTTGCCTGAACCCCTAAGCTCTAATTACAAGTGACGTCTCGAATTAAAAAAGTAAATAGGAGAAGCAATTTAGAGCTCTTTGAAACATTCCTATGGAATCTGTTAGAAAGCGGGAGAGATCACAGGGCTAGTTGCGTGTGCCGTCCAGCGCTCCCAGTTTTCAGGAGCGCTGCCTTATGAAGCTCCTCTAGACAGAAGGCACCGGCATACCTTTCCAGCAAGGACTGTGGCGAGAGTGCCAGCTGCAGCACTGCCAATGATCTAGTATTACATGTATTTCTCCAGGCTCAATAGTGGTTACTGGTAACATGTGTTTGTAGGGTGTCAGTATTGATGGAATTTTATACCTGGCCGGCTTCCAAGTAATGCTGGTATGTGTTTAAAATACTTTTAAGGAACAAAACAAGCTTTTGTTGTTTTTTTTTGTACCAGAGGCCCCTTCGTTACACCGGAAACCGTGATATAGCTCTAAAGGCTTACAAATAGTAAGTATTAACGAAAAATGTTGATGGATATAGATACGGTTTAATTTTACCACATAGATGTTATTAAGAAATTTTTGTGGTGATACGTGGTTCCAGAGTAATTATGCCACAGATTATTTTAGGTACTTGCTCATTATATGCCTGATTCTTTAGTTAATGACAGGAAGGCTTAATGTTTACATAGAACGCCATAATTTGTCGTGGGTACAAAAAGCAGCTCCCTTTTTTTCCCTCTTCCTCCGAACGTCACCTCTTTTTAAAAAGCAAAACTGCGGGAGTGTGGCAGCAGAGAGGTGTACATATTTAGCAGATGTTTCAATCCTTTTGCATAAAGAAGAATTCTAACCATGTTCAGAGCGCGGTCACCGCTGTAGCCAGTCGAGGCTTGCTCCGAAACGTCAAGTTGTAGATGGAGGGGAGGAAAAGCATTTCCAGGCATTTTCAGATCGCCGTAAAGAGAGGCTCTTTCTGTGTCAACGCGACCTCTGGCGCCGGCAGAGGGCTTCCCGGGGCTGGAGTGCTCCCTGCCCAGTGGCGGTCTGACAACGCCATCCTCCTGTGTGAGTGGGCCTGACAGGGCCCAGGGTTCCACCCTGCCGTCAAGGTGCCGCATGCCGGCGCTGAGAGGGGCCCCAGGACAGCCTGTTCAGTGAGATGATTGGGCCCTGGGGGCGAGACCGCTGGTTGAGAGCCAATTGCTAATCTAGTGCAATTACCTGTCATGGCGTGGAGTAGCGTGGCCATGGTGCTGTTGTGGATGGGCCCGGCGCCACCAGCAGACACAGCTGACGCTGCTGCTAATGCACGTCGTCGTTTGCCTTTGACCCTGGCTGGTGCGTCTCATTGAGGCGATTTCCCAAGGGCGTTGGTTGCGATAAACCTGGTGCCCGAACGTTTTCATGACTGACGTAGTGCGGCAGTCGTCACCCCCCTGTTTTTGTAGTTTTAGTACTGGAATTCCTGAAATGGGAGAAAGACTGTTCAAGGGTTCGTCGTCTACAGGGAAGTTGGAGCGGCTCATGAGGAGCCATGGGATCTGGGAGTGTGTGTGAGGGTTTATCCCAGTCTAGTTTCTCATGTGTAGAAGTTTGGGGAAATCAAATCAATGATCAAATCAGTCTAAATCTCCAACTGTTTGTCAAACTTTCTCCAGCATGTAGAACCCAGCTTGTGAGCGGCCATTTCATCACAAAGTCAAAGATTTATTTACTTTTCTTCCAAGTCAGTCCAAAGGATACATTCTATTTTGGTATAACCAGTATGGAAATCACAAGAGTCGTCCCCCACCCCACAAGAAAATCAATGTCTTTATTAAATGTGTTTTTTTAAGTGCCAGCAGTAAACCTGAAATTAACTGAAAACTCTAGGGAAAAGTTATAATAAGTTACATGATGCCACAAACATTTAGATTCCTACAGTCTGTATGTAACCACTTACTGAGCCTGGCAGAACTAAAATGGTAAGTTTAAACCTCATAAATCAGAAATCCCTGAGCCAGAGGTTCTGAACAGCTTGTATTTTTGCCAAAAACGTCTATAAAAGGAGAAAGAAAAATACAGCATTTTAATATAGGTCTTAAACAAACTGCCAGGAATTTGCTGATTGTGATGAAATATTTTTATAAAGGTATAAGCAGTTTTGTTTCTGTTCGGTGGGTAAATGATTTGACTGTAGTGATTTTGAGTGACCTGTGATATTCCTCGCCACTGGTGTGTCCATATTGGGATTTGAGGGTGTATAAAAGATGTGCACATGGATTTACAATGCACACACTGACAGAAAGGCCTGCTCAGCATACATTCTGTGCCTAAACTATACTTACTGTTTTTCATGCTATTACATATAATTTGTGTGACACTGATGGTACAATCTTTGACAAACTTGCTACGACTGACTACCTGTTATTGAAAGATAGACTGTTAATTCAGTTTTGTTATAGTTGCTTTCATTTTTATTTCAGAATTCCAAAATTAAATGTGATTTTTGTTTTTCATCTGCATTGAAAATAAAGTACTGGAGTTTAAATTAATTAGCTGATTTTACATTTAATTACATTGACTAGCACAAAATAAGTTTAATTGTAAATCGTTAACACGCCTCATTCTTTTACAGCTAATTCCAGTTAGGACAAAATGTCAAATCACTGAGTGACCTAAATGTTCCGTCCATTTTTTATAGGGTGCAGGTATCTTAACATTTGAATGACAGTTTACTGTGGCTAATTAAAAACAGCCAATAACAGCCTTGTTTCCCAGACCATCTTAATAAACATGGAGATGTGCCTTTTGTGATTTCCATTATCTTTATAAGTATTGAAAATAAATTGCTGATGTCAACGTGGTGCAGGTGTATTGTTTTAAAGCAGAGCAGAATTAAAGAGTAAGAGATCGCATTCTACAATAATTGGGTAAAAACAATTAAATGAGGTACCAACAGTGCTGTTTTAAGGCAGCAAGGTGATCTTGAGAATGCTAACTTAGATCAGCAGGACACATAAGACATATTCAAATATGCTTGTATATTTTCATGTCAGATTACCCACAGGGCTTGTAAACAGATTTGGTGGAGGTAATGGGCACGTTTTTTAATTGAGCCTTCCTAGAATGTGTTTAAGGCCTGCAGGATGGAAGGAGGCTGTCTCTATAAGTAACCTAACATGTCTGTGGAGTCCTTTCTTCTGAAAGAAACAAAGATAGCAGTAATTAATGACCCTGAATCTGTGCCAAAAAAGCTTTCTTCTGACAACTCCAACTTAATTAAAACTTAAGACATTTCAATGGCTTCAGAAAGCCCCTGATGGAGTGAACTCTTGCAGACTCGTGAGAAAATTTTGTAAGTT
>NC_142711.1:63869138-63904138 GCF_055471065.1 Atractosteus spatula
TAAGTTTCAGTTGTGTTTTAAAAAAAGGAAACTACTCGCTCTTGTAAATGAGGGCTTTTAATTCACGGGGATGTGCAATGAGAGACCTGTACTTCCACTGAATAAAATATGGAGAATGTGTAAATTGCACTGTGAACGTGAGGCGATCCATATGCACAAAGCGACAGCCTCCAGTTCGTTATTCGCACCCTTGGTGCTGAATGAATGAGGAGCCCCGCTGCTGTTTAGAAACAGAAGGACACTCCTGCCGGTTCTACATGGCATCCCTGGAACACTCCTGGAGCCATTAACTTCAGTTGTGTGGCCTTTGTCTTCATTTATATATTTTAAAACATCCAAATCCTATTTACCCTTCGTAGGTCTTCGTTTTATGAAACCCAGGTTTATGGCACAAAAATGAATTTCTTAAGCAGTAAAACAAAGATTTCCCTTTTGAGTAGCACTTACCACCTAGGTTTCTTTATGTATTAGCCATCTTTAATAATTTCTTGAATGCTTTCCATGTTATATTGTGTAAAACCTCAATAAATCAGCACACTGAAGTGCCATAAGAAACTGGATTTATTTCTTCTGAAAAGAGGATCCAAAGGATTACTAGTACAAGCTAATTCCTGTAAATCTGCACCCTGTAGTAATACCCCCTTTTTAACATCCAAGAGTCTGCTGCATTATAAGAGGTATTTTTTTTACACCTGAAAGTTGCACAGCAACGTAAAGTACCTTGAGGAAAAAAAAATACATCTGTGTGTGTGCAATCTCTGAAGCTACAGAGAGGGTCGGAGAACAGCTGAATATTCAGAGCAGAGCGAAGAGTCAGAGGAGCTACAGTGGTCATAAATAATATATTGGTGCTTCCTGGGAGTCCCTTGGAGGGATTTGCTTAATAAAAATTGTGTGTGTTCAGTAGAATACAGCTCCAAGATGAAGTTATTAGAACAGAGCTTAATTAATCTAAATACATTTTCCATCACCATTACAAGCGCGTAAAAATAAACACACTCAATAAGCGATTTCATAAGAAACAAATATTTTAATTAGACTGACAAAGGTGGTCTTGTTTTTTTTTTTAAATGATAGAACCATCTTGACTACCAGTAGAATAACTCTGGAGAGGGGGAGGTTAAAATATTAAATTCCTCACCTAGACAAAGCTTTTCAATCTTCCTGTACTTTGGAGATCGCTCCCTTTGGTGCCTGCCCACCTTCCTGCCATGTTTGCTCATGATGACTGTCATTCCTCTGCTCAGAGCCCAAAATGCTCATCGGCAGCAGGAGGTTCAGGAACTCCAGGAGGAAAGAAGTTGGTTAAACATCTCTCTTGACGACCAGTTTTCCATTTTTGGATCAAGGGATTCTCGATGCTGTGTGTTGATGGACTAATTTGCTGCCATTTCATGTAAAGGGTTACTTTCCCCCCCATTTGTTTAGACTGTAGACTGTAAAAAACACTTACAAGCCACACCATTTTATGATCTGTTTTGTTCTGTACACTCTGTAGCTTGGTGTACTGTGGAAATTAAATAGCATTTTAGGAAATTGAGTTTACAAAAAATGCCAGTATATATTACATTAAGTGCAAATGAATGCCTTGCCATTTGAAATTTTAGCCATTATTGTGTTTTACTTTGAATCCGGGCCAAAGGTCACGGATGTAATTTGCATCTATTATAAGCCAGCAATATGAAATAGTCTGTGTTATTTTATGAAAAGAGCTGCTTTGAAGAGTCAAGCTGCTACGTACTAGAAGGGAAGAAATTTAATTATCTTCAAATCACCAGGCTGATTATTTCATTAAATGGAGCTATTTGATTACACAAATGGATGTGTGGTTAACAAAAGGTTCATATATATAAAATAAAATATAATGTTTTTAAAAGCTAAACAAAGATTTTTTTTAGGAAATGCCTGTGCAAGGTGTGTTTCTTATATTACACACACATGTCCAGTTCTTAACAGGAGCTGTGAGCCCTTTGTTGTACTTAAATGCACAAGTTCAGTAGCAGTGCCATTGTGCACAAATTTGGTTAAAATATTTCTTCATTAAGACTAGCATGCAGGCTTTTTCTGCTGGCCGGTAGTTGAAGTGTAAATTGCCTGATGGGCCAGTCCATGCATAAAGCCTCTTCGCTCACCTCTGGTTCACCATCCATTTTTCTGTGAGTCACGGATATAAAGAAGACGGGATCTTATAGAGGTAATTATTTCTGAGAACATCTCTGACCTGCATCGCCCCCCTGTGTGTAGAAAAACGGGGAAGAAAAAGTAACCCTTTGTCTAAGACGGGCTTAAACAAATGCTTGCCTGACTTTGGAGATGAACAACACTTTAACTGCTGCTGCTGGAAGCTGGAAGCTGGAAGAGCATTGCATGGCTGTCTTGAGCTTTTGTTTCTTCTGAGTGCTGAAGCTCGGGGATGCTTCCAACCATAGCTAAATTACCCAGATTGAAATGATAACCATTTACATATCAGCTGTAGGCCGGCATCAGGCACTAATGGGTGCAGTTTCTCTACATTTTTTTTTTATCGTTATTGATTTTTCTGCTTTCTCTCCCCTTTGGTACCCATGAACACAGGCTAAAGCTCGCTCAAAGTGCATTCCAGCCTGCTGTATTGGCTTAACATTTTCAGTGTACATGTGCACACGAAGTCTGTAAGCACCACAGATGTGGTTACTGGAGTTTTGAACAATGCCGTTAAGTTAATTTGAAGAGAGGAGGGTCTTTTTATTGTTATTTTATGGGACACTGAAAAAAAATATATATCAAGGAACAGGGTCACGTTAGGACCAAGATGTAACCTAATTAAAAAAAAACAACATACGACGAGCAGTCAATTAGGCGCTCTTCATTGGAAATCTACAGTACTTTCAGGTTTTTCTGCTTTATTTCCTGGTCTTATTGGTTTGTACATGTTTTGTTGTGTTTCCCTAAAATATAAAATTGAGCTATGAAACCCTTCTTTTTAATAGTCTTTATTTTTTGCATAGATGAGATAGTGGGTTTGGTAAAATGTATCAGTTTAGCTCTTGAATATTTGTGTTGGCAGCTGTTTGATTGCACAATATAAAAAGTTGTATTTGATAGCCCAGATCTCCGTGATGTATAAATGAATTTTTCATAACCACAGTTTCCCAGAAGCATGCTTATCTGCTGCAATTCACATTTGACAGATACAGTCATGTGTGTATATATGCAATGATATATTACACCTGGATTTGTAACATATAAAATGGAAAATGTTGTTTAGGTTTATTTATATGGTTGTGAATTAGCAATTATAATGTTATGTTTTTAATGTTCGTCTTCCTAGTGTAGGGTTTCCTGTGCTGGGATGAATAATTCATGGACTTAGTGTAAAATAAAAATGATAGACCTTTAAAACTAATGTTTGAGTCAGTTCAGTTTTATTCTCCACTGTATGTGAGGGCGAGAATTTTACCTTGATACAGAAAGCCAGCCAAGTGTGAGATTTAATATACATCCTAATCTGTCTTGTCATTTCGTTAGCCATGGGTGATGTGCTAATGCACGGGTACTCATTTTCTTTTTGTTCCGTGCACAAAGTGGTGGACACACATGAGTGACAGCCAGGGCCGCGCTATGCAGTTACGCAGCGGACAGTGGGAGTGTACCACAAGGGTGCCCCTGTGTGGAGTCGAGGCCTCCTGTGCCTGCTATTGTTCTGACCTGGCCGCGGCTTTGAATGAGTCCAGGAATCCCGCACCTTTAGATGGTAGACAAGATAAATGTGCTCTTCCCACATCTGGGAACGCGTCGGGCGCGGGGAGTCCTTATTCGGGCCTGGTTTCTGGTGCTGCTGAAGGAACACAATCAGGAATCTGCTTGCGGAGGGGGTTTTCACGTCCTCTCCTGACCTGGCCACACAATCATCTGGACTCGGAAAACAGCATCGCTGTTCGGAGAAAAAGGAACAATGTGTACCCCTTGTCTCTGTTTGACAAACGCGGGAGCTTGCAGGCTTCACGCTGAGGCCTGCGGTGTGCGGGCTGCATCGCGGACGGCGGAAAGGCCAGTGCTGAGGCCTTCTGAACCGTCAGGCACTGTCTGGTGTACTTGCGCGTACTGGGGCCCTTTTCAAAGGGGGGGTGAACTGTACCCCCCCAGGCCAGAAGAGTATCGTGTGAGTAAACAGTGAGGAGGAGCGATCGCTGAAAGGCACTGCAGGGACAGAGCAAACAGGTTAAGGGCAAGACGAAATGAAGTCTTTTCCCATATATTATTAAATGAGGGAAATCAGGAAAAAAGTTTAAACATCAAATCATTTACTCACGTTGGGAGTTGAATTCTACACCATGTTGTGAGGGATGAGCGATCAATTATAATTTAACTGAAACATTTGATTACTATATACAGTTTTGGTACAAAATACATATTTAGATAAGATTTTCCTGCTCTCTGAATCATACTTTAAGGGACAGCAAATAGTTTTGAATGTATTAGAGGTTGAAATATTAGGTACATTGTCACTGAAAATGCATTAATAATAGCTGACAATATGTATGACAGACATGAGATTTAAAATTATTTCTTTAATTTTATAAGACGCCTCATATTTGAATGTATAATTATTTTATCAGTAGGTAGCAATTTGTTTAAGTGCATAAAGCCTGTTTTCTGGACAACAATAACTCTAGCTTCCATCATTTCTAAATAATTCAGGCTAAGTATATTATAATTACTCTGTGGGTTTTGTGTGCAAAAATCAACATATTTTTTCCTTTAAATGGTCAGTATGCCTTAAACTATTTTTAAAATTGTATATTATAGGAGTGCATTGAACTGGATCAGTTTTCTTGCGAGCAGCCTTCACTTTATAAAAGCTAAATTGTTACCTTATGTTTTTATAGACTGTTTGTGCCCACTGACAGTTATAATTTGCAGAAATTACGATGATTATCCGTGTTAACATACTCAGCTGCAGCCTTTATTCAGATTTCTAATACAAAGCCATTTCTCCAGACCTTTGGGCCCGTTGAGCTCTCCAACTCTTCGAAGGGCCCGCACTGGTCCTAAAACGCAGGTCACCCCATGCACAGTCCAGCGCTCCCTGTTTCCCTCACAACTCATGGGAAGGAAGAAGAGGGCTTTGTGCCGCAGAACTGAAGCCAGGTAGCTTTTCAGCACCAGGGAAGCGCGGTCCTAAAAGAAGCGGCTCAGTAATGACAGTTGTTGTTTACTCACACTAAATGAAAGTACTCTTTCGGTAATGTGAACTTCAATACAAATAAAAGTCAGCTTAGCCTGCAAGCCTGCCGTGAAGATCTAATAAACACGAGCGCAGTATCTGTACTACAACAGGGGTTCCTTCATGTCTGCAAAGGAAGGGCCTTAGCTGAGGCCTTCAGTTGTAGCTGTTGTTAGAAATAATAGCAGTTCGCTCACGATTTAAATGACGTTAGTTTTCAGCCACTAGTGTCACCAGACTACTATATTACTGTGTACTGAAATACTCCCAGGTGTTACGCTGTAGAATTATGGAGTGGACAGACGTGCAAATTGAACCGTCAGAACAGGATATAATACCTGCAGGCAAGCGCAGACGTCCGCCTCTCTAAAATCCTGTTTCTGAACAGATACTCCTAGAGAGAGGCGAGGTGTGGCTCTTCTGCTGGAAGCGGGTTCATGACGGGAGGCAGGGAGAGTGGGTTTGGCGTCCCCGTGTGCACGCAGAGAGGGGGACGGAAAGCGGCCGCGGCGATCGTGGTCACGGCGGCTGCCTCCTCCGACACCCCTGTCATTAACTGTCACTCCCTTTTAAATACAGCGCACAGCTGAGAGGCCAGGCTGGAGTCACATCACTCCTGATTAGGGGTAGCGCTGCTGAGCGGCATCGCGTTCAGGTGTCAGACGAAAGCCGCCGACCCCCTCTTCTGCCACACTGCTACCAGGCTTTAATTAGTGCTGACTCCAGCCATTACGCTCGACAGGGCACAGGCAGCCAGGTCCTTCCCAGCTCTTCCTCCTTCCTCCCGGGCTCACAGAGGGGCTCCTGCTTCTCCAGCCGGCCTGTGACAGGTAGACCTTCAGTCTGCGCTGTTCTTCCCATTACTTGCGGGCTGCTGTGGACTGCGTGATTGAGGCATTACCGCGAAGATTAATGTCTTTCACACTAAAATCTCTCCTTCATGGCTGTTTTTTCTCTCCTTTCTTTTTTTTTTTGCCCCCGTACCTCATCCATCAGAGCAACGTATGCAATTGATAGCCGGTATTGATTATCCATAGCATTGCCTAATCTTCACTAGCTGTAGGAAGCTTTACAGGTTTAGCAGGTGTCCAGTAATAAAGCTGCTGGGAATTTGGACTTAATTCTGGCGTCATGTTCTTTTAGCAGATGTATTCTTATGGCTGCTCTATTAAGAGAGGAAAGCAATCCATTTTCATGAGCTCCTCGCTCCTCAGTGTGAGAGCAAGTCTTGCTGCTGCCTGCTTGCTGTTTATTTCAGACCTTTTCTCAGGATTCAAGCTGTTTAGGAAACACACCCAGTCACAAAACACACTGTCACCAAAAATGGGCACGTGCAAGAAAAAGGGTACCATGTTGAAAGAAAAAGATCATCTCCTTATTTTTATGATATTTTTAAGGGTTTGTGGGTTTCCTTGCCGATGAATAACTGCTTCTAATAGGGACCTATTATGCAGGCAGATTGTTAAGTTGACTAGGAAATTTGCTTGTAGCTATTGCTGCATTCGAACTCTGTTAATGTATGTAAATTAAAAACTGTCCCTGGGATTATTCCTGTTTTAAATAAAACCAGAATCTGATCATCTGCAATCTGCAGAGTGGGTGCTATCACTGAGCTGGTGAGTTGCAGCTGATGAATAGCACTATATAGCTTGTGGATAGAATATTTTATCTGCCTTCTCGATCACACAGAACTGCATTAAATAAGAATGGTTCATCAAGCATAAGAGGTTGTATTTTATGAAATTCGTCTCTTAGGGGGCGAGTATATTTTTAAAATTCAAAAGACATCCGGGCTCGCCTGGGATTTTTTAGTACTCTAATCAGAGTGAGTTTTCATTTAGCGTCTGTGGCTGGGGGAGGGGAGAGAGGGGCTCCAAGCCCCCACAACATTAAGAACACATTAAAGTGGACTACAGAGAGTGATTAGTGTTTCTGTTATAAATTAACCATGTCATACATACACAGAATATTTTGAGACAATACGACAGTGCGTCCTAAGTACTGTCATTAGCAGAAGTGGTACAAAAATTATACCTGAATTATTTCTCAGGCAGCTGATCAGCTGTAAAGCTCCTTGCATAATAATCTGGTGATGCTTTTTTGTAAGACAGACAAAAAATAGATGCTAACAGAAAGTTTATAATAGAATTGCAAAAGTTCGGGAGCACCAAAGTATCTATTGAAACTGCTAAATGCAAAAGAAAAAGATATCCAGTGAACACAGCAAAAGGCTGCATTACAGAAGAAGTCGGAAGCACATGGACTGTTTTAACATCCATTGCTTATCTCACATCAAACCTGCCTCCAGTTGCCTAAGTGTTTTAATAGCCTTGTAATTCTACGGTTCAGTTTAGTCTCAATGTTTGTCTTCATTTTCCCGTTTGCGGCTGCTCTTTTTGTGTACTGGATGCCCCACTGAAGGACAGGACCCATATCCCCGGTAGGAGTTTCCAGAACAGGACTGAGACACATTAGCACCTTTTCAATCGGAGCTCCAGTCGAGCTCTTGTAAAGGCAAGACAGAAAAGAAAACGTACAAATTTCATTTTGAGAAATTCAGTCTCTACTTATTGTGGTTTGTGTTTAAAGCAGATCAGAGTCTCTCTCACACACACAAAAGCGAAAAAAAACAGTAAGTGATACATCAGAAACTAATTTCCAGTAAGCCCTTTTAGTCTTGCAGTCCATGCTTTTTTTCCACACAACACTGTCCGGTCACATGCTGGAAATCTTGCTAACATTATCACATGTCAGTCACACCAATTCTCAGGGCTGGTTCTCAGTGTCATAATATTCGGCATCAATTAATTCTCTCATGACCTTGTCTGGAGATACATGAAAGAGCAGCTCTTCTCAGTGCATACACAGCCCAGATGGCTGCTGAAGTGCTGGCTTGTCTTACTATGTACTGTACCTCCACCCCTTACCTCTGCCTTTACATACGTGTGTGTCTGTATGTTCCAGCCCATTTCGTTTTCCACCTGCGGGGTTGCCTAGCAACATGAATTAATAGCGGAGCCTTCAAGACAAATAAGGGGGTTTGTGGAACCAGACAAACCCAGGTAAAGAAAGATAGACTCATTCACTATCTCAGCCTGTCGGACATTTCTTTGTAGGATCCTAGAGGATCATCCACAGCCGACACGGATGAGAAAAAGGCTTTAGCTTCTCACCTTTTCTGTGAATGTAATGCAGGCTAAAAATGTTTGATAAGGCTAGGAACCCTGAAGTTGCTTTATTGTCTAATACCAGAAAGTCAGATTACAGTACCTGAAATGTTGTAGGGCTGCTGTTTTTCTCTCTTTCATCAAGCTATTAAGGCATTGTCTTTAACTTGTCAGATTCTAGCACCAAAGAAGGGAAATATTCCATCTGAAAGGCAAGGAACCTAGATGTGCTGCAATTAGGATTGTCAGCGCATGGTGACAGTCCTCAGCGAATGCTGGTGTCAGGCAGCTGTAGGGCCAGGCATGGCAGAAGTGACATTCCCCCTTGCAGGATGGAAATAAACGCTCTGTTTGATAAAAGAAAACAGACAATTTACGTATACCCCGAAGAGTTAACAGCTACTGAGCCATTCCTGTGGGTCAAGTGCTGCATTTGCATTTTGATGGGATGTTATCAAGTAATTAATGCACCAGTCAGAATTTATTACCTCAGGAGTGAATTGAAAGGTTCATTACAAAATCGGTTTCACTCCAAGATAGGCATTTCTTCTGAGTTAGCTTTTGACATGTTGTTCTTAGCACTTTCTGCCTGTGGCAGCAATGGTAGGAGGCCAGTGAGGTGAAATTCATTGCTTAATAAGGGCATTCACTTTGGGTATTCTTGTGATAATAAATGTATACATCAGGGCTGCACTGCCTTGCCAGTTTAATTGCTTCTTGTACTCCTTAACAAGCCAATCTTAATCAGTCTGAACCATGTTATGAATAATTTAAGGATCAGAAGACTTCATGCTTAATAAAATGTACCAGATTATAAAACTTGAGTGCATTGTTTATAGAAACCATGCAGAACACTTAAAGTTCTTCATTAGCTGCAAGAAGGGGGAGAACAAGTAGCCGGTTATTCAGACGTTTTCGGTTTGTGAGCGAGCAGCTGTGTTTCTTATTGCTTTAACCCCTCTCTGCCTTTGTCCAGGGTCTTCATTCGGCCCCTCTGTCCCTCTAAGTCTCGGGAAGGCATAATGGGAAATTTGAGCATGCTATGAGATTAAAGCCTAGAATCAATGGCTTGCGAGCAATCATACCAGAAAAAAAACATTCTTTCATCTTTCTTCTTCTTTTTTAATGCTAACAGGGATTCGTGTCACAACATTGTTGTTGCTTTTATCACAGAGTAATAACTCTAAAGAAACAAGAATACGTGTCATTTATTTTGCTATCAGCGTAAATTTATGTCTCCGTTATCTGCAGAATTTGCTATTTGTTTCTACAACTCCATTAAGGGAGTACAGACACACAAAGAGCTCTACATATTAATTTCTGTCTGTACACTTTGATCAGTGCAAAACACAGAGCATTTCTTGACCTGCATCACCCGCCTGAAATATTAAAGATCAGGATGTTTTTTTTTAATTCTAGGGAATGGCTAACCTATTGCTTTTTTAATATTTAATTATCAGTTCTGTTTGCTTTAAAAGTTACAGTTAACCTTTATGGAAGACCTGCATCCTCCATTTTACCCCCCAGTCACAGGCTTGAAAGGAGAGGCAGAAATTCTGAATCACTCTGTCCATGATGTGAAGTAAAGGGCTGACAGCAGCTGCTGGTCCCAGAAACAGCAGATTTTCTGTCATTTGGATCTTACGTGCAATATTAACAAAAGTGGGATATTGCTTTCTCTTCACAAAGCATTTTAGTTTCAGTCGGATATTTTCTTCTCATCGGTTGCTGAAAAAATAAAACAATTACACACGGAAGTTTACTCTCCGGTATCTATGGAAAAATCTATAACAATATATGTGCATATAGATGCCTGTTCAGGTAAAGAGGAACTGTACCTGTAAATCCACACGAGGGAGAGAAGGTGGAGCAGGTTAAACACTCTGCCAGCCCTGGGGTGGATTGTACATCTCCCCTCCATCAGCACACGAGGGGAGAGGGGGAGCGGGGATTTCCAGAGCAGCTCTGGCAAAAAGAGTAAAATCACGAAGAGGAGACAAGACCTGAGCTGACGAAAAGTGCAGAGCTCATCACTTCCCAGCCAGGAGTCAGCCGGCACCTCGCCGCAAGACAGGAAATTGGGAAGGGATGTCTTTCGGACAGGGACACCGAGAGCTAGGGCGAGAACCGCGCAGGAACACTGATATTCTGCTAGACTTGTATTTGGAATATCCATATTTTCTATCCAAAAATATTTTTTAAAATGTCTGCGTATGTATTTCGACGGTTTGATAAAATGGCGTCGTGTTCACATCCAAGACCAGCGCCACTTTTCTGTCTTTCTTTGGCTGCCTGTCAGGATTATATAAATACTGGCAAACAATGCAACATCCAACCTGATCGCCACCCTGCAGATGGACTGTCCCAGTCCTTTGTTCTTGTTCAGGTTAATAGAGATTGAGGAGATGGGCAGAGGAAAAGCAGTGCAATTTTCTGCTATTTAAGCTTGGCGAAATGGCACTCTTCAGGAAGCAGTGAAAAGTATGAAAGTGTAATAGGCATTTTAAAAGTAGGAGTCTATATAGCTGCTTGAGGGATTCTAAGATTTAGGCATGCATCGAATTGGGAATGAGATAATCAGCATTGTGAAATTGAAACCTGTCTGCTGCCTGCTGCTGTTCACCCTCTTACAGCCCAATGATTTGTAACACTCATCTTCTTCAAGCAAGGCAGCCTTCAAGATTATCCAGAACTGTCAATAGTAATTGCCAAAGTATTTTATTACCTACAGAAAAATCAAAGGAATTTTATAACCAACAGTTATCAAGTTTCAATACAGTGGTAAAAAGAAAGCAATTTTATTTGGAATATAATCATGTTTGGCTTGCTTTAATGTTTTCAATGCAGTTCCTGTGCAACCATCTACAACATTGATTGTACTTAAGCCAGAAGGAAAAATTCACCCAATGTTCTTGTAATGCTGCATGAGAAGAAAAAAAAGAACACTTTTCATAATGCTGACAGGCTGATAGAAACTGATGTTTGCTTAATTGCCACAAAAACAATGGCAAAGTTAATTACATTTAGGGCTGAGATGTCTGTGTAAGACACGGGTGCTGCATGCAGTGTTTTTCTGCCTCAGAAAAACCAGTCTCAGGCAGGAAGGACATCTCTCTCAAGAAGGATTTGGCAGTTTTGTTTTTTGTGATGCTCCTTTTGTTTAGCAGAGGTTAAACAACGGCTTCATTTTGTTCTCAACCTGGTGTGATAAAAATACTCAGTTATCACAAATGATCATAATGGTGGGTTCGTGTTTTAATAGGACCCCTCTTTTAAATGTTTTTTTTCATTATTTTCACCCTTGCAGTGATTAGTGCTCAGTGAAAATAAATATATTTATCAGTCCTAAGAAGAACTGTCAATGTTAGCGCAGCTGTGCGGACTGTCAATAGAGGGAAGCTTAAAGTCTTAATCAGAATAATGTCTGGAGTGTCTAGCATTGTATATGCTATTAGATTAAGCAAGGTTATTGGCTGTTGAGGAACTGCCCGATTGTATTTGTGAAGCGTTTCAGCCGCCATTCGGCCCTGTACTGTGAGCACTGGTAAGTGAGCAGTTGCTGCATTATTCACTTGCTCCATCTGATCGAAGCCTGGCTCAATAACACTAAACCAGCTACCGTTTGAAAGATTTGTCTTACAAAACCTTGAAAACTGCTCTGAACATCCATACATTGATTTTTGTTGCTTGGAATCTCCCGGGCTTTGATGTAAAGGCAGGCTCCACATGGAGGTGAAGAGGGCTTCCCTCTCCATTGTTAGAGGGAAGAATCAGGGGGATTTCTGGTAATAGTGCAGCCTAAATAATTAGTGACACGCGGGCTAAAAGGGCTGGTCATGTCCCAACCTCACTGTCTCCTTGAGTTTGCCAGTTTCTTGACTCACCTTGCATTGGTGTTTAGGTATGGTGACATACCTCCCTGTAGCTCTTGTTCTCCTGCTAAACTGTTTTAAATCCCTCCAAATCTTGTTGTTGTTTCTCACCTTAAACCTTAACCAGGTTTGAGAGTGGATATTATCTGTAATAAAAAATGCTATCTTTGCGATTAGGGGGATAGCCGCAATAAAGGCAGTGCTGACACTGATAAGGTTTAGATAACAGGAATTTAGCAGCTGGAGAATTGAGCGGGCTACCTGAGGACAGGATATCTACCCTCTGGGGCTGGTGAGGCTCCCCTGCGTTTACACTGGTCTGCTGCAATGACACAGCCCACTAATGGGGCAGAATACTTCTGGACACATCACGCTGGCTCTCCTCTGCCAGTCCCCCTTACAATAACAGTCAGTTTTCATCACGTTAATAGCGATGATGTTAAGTGGGTGTTGTTTTGGATTTATCACTCCCCCTTGACTCGAGTTCGGTCTTGGCTGTGGGAAGGGTGGGCTGAGCAGACAAAATCCTGCAATTGTGCGAAATCAGAAGTAGCTGAACTCATATTGTTTGGCTAAAGCCACTCTCAAAGTGCCGGTGTGTTTGAGAGGCATCGCGGCAGATTCCAGCGGCCCGGGCAGATGGAGGCAGGCGGGTTTTTTTGTTTCCTTGACATCCCAGCAAATCTGTGATTTTTTTTTCACATCTTTGATGTGATAAGGAAGTGTTAAATCAAAGCAAGGCCTAATTACACATCTTGGGACCGCCTGGTTTTCAGTCATTGTTCTTGCTGTTTTGATGCCAGCGCAGAGCTGGCAAGTCTCTCTGTGGATAAGGCATCTCAGAACAGCCTCTGCGTCCCACCTGCCACACTGGGCTACATTAGCATAATCATCTCATTTCCAAATGGAAATAATGGTGTCACGCACCTTTGTGTAATTGCTACTGTCATAATATATGCCAAATTATTCAGTTTTGTGATGAGGCGTTTGGAGAAGGGCTTCAACGTCAAATTTACACACAAGTACCTTTGATCTGAGCCCCTAGAAACAGGCCCAGCCGGGGACATGAGCGACCGTGCAGCGCTGGAGTTGTGAGATGATCCTAATGTGATTATCACGAATGCAGAGTAGATGTGCATTGGGAGGCATTATTTGTTAATTAACTTGTAGTGGATCTTTTTTTTCCACCTCCTGTTTCGTCAATATTTGTTCTGATTGATATTTTTTATGTGTGCATTGATGATTTTATTTGCCTTTAAAATCCCAGCGCCAATTATGAAAATAGAAGCGATTCAAAAGCCAGCGATCTGTGCAGATTCCCTAAGTTCATAAAGAGTTGGCTTGCATTAATGTGATGTTGATATTCACAAGACATAATGAGAGCTTGAAATATTTACAATATTAAACAGGTACTTGGCTCTAAAAAAATTACAGACCCTCATTGCACTAATGTTTTACATAATTAGACCACTTGCATTTTCCTCCCAGGGATTACATCGGAGTCAAATGAATAGGTAATGATTGTGCTGGCCGGGGGCAGTCTTGTTTTAACAGAACAGACAGCGCTGGGCCTGGGTGTTAACGGAATCAGCCGGCGAGCATCTGAATGGCAGCAGTGCAGGCCACTGTCAGGATAAGAAGGCAGCAGTAATTGTGCTGTAGCCTGTGAAGGGTAGCCACTCTGCATAAACAGCAGCCAAAGAAACCAGGAAGTCAAGTGGATATCAACGTGCTCTGCTTGCTGACATCTTATTGCAGCACAGTCTGATTTTGCTAGAGTGGCAAAAAATTACACAATGGCCAAAATGCTGTACTCCTTCCTCCCACCTCAAGAAAGCGCCCTGAGAAAAGTGTTGTATGTAGTAAATAAATTGCAGAGAATTTGGGTGGAGGTAGTTATTCCCCAACCCCCTTGTGCTGCTCGTTAATTTCAGGCCTGAATTTATGTGAGACACACAGGTGTGGGCACACATATTTACATACGACATGCACAAGCGCGCCAGCATTTTCACAGAAAAAGCCAACCATTTTTTTTAAAAAGGCAGGCAATAAATTATGAGCAATCCTCTGTAATCTTTCTGAGCAGGAGGAAAAAACACTGCCGTTTTTAAAGCATCTGTGTCTCGAGCTGTCATTGATTAAACGTTAACTGATATACTCCAGTTGGCAATCTTGTTAGAGCTTCCAGTAGCCAAGATAGACAGTTTAGGGCCCCAGCTGATCAATATTGCAGATAAAGATTTCATCCATCAATGAGCTCCCAAAACAAAAGGTGTCCGTTACCTGATTAGGCGAATGGGGAGATTGCTCCCTCCTGCACCGCAGACGCACTGCTGGAAGTTTAAAGTCGATTGTCTACAAATACGGCACATGTAATTACAAACCGAAACAGTTCCGCAGATAATGTGCCTTTGACTTACCTCACGAAGGAGGTTAATCTCTTTGTTTCCGTTCATTTGTGTGGGGCGTATATTTTTATTTTTTCCCGATGGCGTGTCCTGCTGTGCCTCCCGAAGGTGAGCTCGACCTGATGTATACGGATGTCAGCACAAAGGGCCCAAATCAATGCGAAAGTGGCCGCTGCTGTTTAAGCGTATCAATAAATGTTCCTTTATTTTCTCCTGAATGGATAAGTGTCGCAGTTAAAAGTCCAATGGATCTCTTAATTGAAAGTTAATTTTAAATCAATGAGGAGGGTCATTTAAATATTGATCTGCTCTTTCTACTCAAATTGTTTGCGTTTTTCCCCATTCCTTCTTTTTTTGTAACAACTTTGTTGAAATGCAGTCAATAACCCCCAATCAGTGGGTCCTGTAGGCGGCTGACAGTCCCCAACATGCCCATCAGGCCCCATACTGTTTGACGGGACGCAATACAGGCATCAGAAAAGACATAGAAAAAACTCAGATCGGCAGATTTGATCACCAAGATGTTTCTCTTTCATTGACTGGGGGTGAATACTCTGGCTCACGGTGCCGACGAAAAATTCGCTGGCAAAATATCGGGCTTTTAATTTTAGTTAAAGAAATGGCTTCATCCAAACGCAGTTAGAGTTAGGGAAACAATGTAGTTCCTAGGTATTTGTAAGTATGTAGAGCTTTGGAGACATGACATTGATTAGAGATAAGGCAAAGCTGGACGTTTACACAAGCTTCAATTGAAAGCAGGCCGTGCCAAATCTGGATTGGCCGATAACACACTGTTTCTGGTAACGTGTCAGCACAGACATAGAGGGGAGGAACGCTGTCACTGGACCTTTTCCTTAAAAATATTCTTATTTATTTAAAGCACATGTGCGCTGGTACTTCTTGTCAGGATCTATCAGGAGGTACTGCAGCCCACATGACATTGTTTAGACGGTAATGACATGGGTGTTTTTGCATGTTTTTACGAAGTTGGAGGATGTCTTCCATTTTGTTGCCGTCAGTCAGATGTCGTCTGCTCTTTGAGTTGCCGCAAGCAGCCTCCCTTCGTGTTTTTGCTGGCTTTGGAAAAAGACTTACGCTGAGCTGAAGGGATACAAATTTCATGTTGTGAGTTTGGCTTCATGAAGGGAGCAGAGTGAGCCCAGATACTGGCAGATGCATGAACAGTGTTCTCAGGCCTCTGATGATGTACCCCATTTGTTTGAAAAGAAGCAGAAGGAATGTAAATATAAGTTAATGTTAGTTAATGTATCCTGCAACTACAGCAATTCCCATTGAGGAAATATTTTGAAATAATTGAGAGATTTTACTACTGAGGTAGGTAAAAGTAACATTATCAAAGCAGATTTTGCATGTATAATCTCTTTAAAAATAATTCTTTAATATCTCACTTAGTGGAATTTTCTCAAGAATATCAACAGATTCTTGATTTACCAGATAAATGTCCTTAACGTTTATTTAACTAAATATATCGATCTGTAAAGTTGAAGGCAGTGGCGTTCCATTGTTTAACTTGTTTTTTTAAATGATGTCACCCAAGTTTGGGCTGCAGGAAAATTAAGCTCTGTTATTATGATGACACACAGTTGACGGAAAAGTAAAAATATCACTGTAATTATATTTAATTTCCAAATGACAAGCTGTACAGTAAATCCTACAATTAAATGTTTTTAGGCATTTAATCATTTCAGGCTGAAAATAATCAAGAGGGAGCCTTCTCCTGAGCCCAGGGCCTGGCGCTGCGGAGAACCCAAGCAGGCAGCCGGGCGATCAGGCCTGCCGCACAGTGCGAGCCGCTTCCTCCCCTCTCCCTCACTCCTTTTGTGCAGCCCGGCTCCATTTTAAAACCGATCCATTTTAATCTCCTTTCATTGTCCCGATCAGGGGACCCGTGTTGTTGGACGTGGCGTTTGTGGGAGAGAGGTGCAATGGCCATGCTTGCAGGATTAAAAGCGAGCGCTTCAGTGTCTCCGGTTCATATGCATATGGGTTTCACCAGAGCAGACTTTGAGATGTGACAGATAGATCTTATTTGTCTGATAGAGTTGACCAAGGAAATAGAGCTACAGATGGTTACTTCATTAGGTCCTCTCATTGATTGAACCCCGCTGAAGTGATGCAGCAGGCTCCTCCGATAACTGCGGGTAATAGAGCAAAATGAATTCTTATCACAGAGATTGGAAAGGCCATTAACCCTGGCCTCCAGTGCTTTTTAGAAGTCACAGACAGGAAGCTGAGCAGTGACTGGGAAAACTGTTTTCTGTCTAACCACAGGTCACGTTGGAGGACGTGTGTGAAATTTCTACCCCTTGGCTTCTGTGCAGATGAAACGGTTACCCAGGCAGATGTTTATAATCAGCCTTGAATAAATATTGGACAGAGAATAATCAAAAATAGAAAAAAGGACAGGATTCTGTTTAAATTATTTTTTAATACAAAATAAGCCTCTCCATCATGCTTGCTTACAATGTAATTTTCGTTCTAATGCCTTAGGTATTTCAGATAGTATTAATACACTAAAGGAGTCATGAGAAAGGAAGGTTGTGCTGGCTGGTCTGAGACAACCTTTGAGAGTGAATTTAATGGCTTTTGCATTTGTTGGTGAAAGGAAAGTCATTAAACATAAAAGCCCGCTCCTGCTTTCGCTCAAAATGTTAGTTTGTTGCTCGTTGGGAGGCAGAAGTAAACACTTTAATCTCCATTGTGCTGCGTTCAGATAGGAGTTAGAAATGCTGTCTCTAAGTAAGCACATTTAATGTGGGGGCATCACAGAGTGTTCATGGCACTCGCCAGGACTGCCAGTGGAGGAGAAACTCTGCGGTTGCTGCTGCAGTCAAAAGCAACAATAAAAAAGTTTATTTTCTTCACCACTTTTCACCTGGAAGTTTCTGTTTTTTTCATGTGATAATATTATATGTGGTTATGTGGTCTGGGTCGCCAACGCAGTGCTTAGTTCACATACAGTACAGGCCTGATCGGTGGAGCCAGTGGCCTGACCCAGGTTCCAGGATGCCCTCTGTAGCCCTCCGTGCGCCAGGCTGCTGTACACCTCACCTCATTTCTGAGCGAATGGCCGCAAAGCGCACAAAGGGACATTTCTTTTAACACATGTCCTCTGATGCAGGGAAAGTAAGAAAACTGATAGTTAAGCACAAAAAAAGTGACTTTAATGTTGTTTACCTTTCACGAGCAGCTAGCCTTTACTGTAGGAGGAGTTATTTCACTGGTAGATAAATATAATAAAATGATCAAATTTAAGTGTACCTTTGGTTTTACTGGCTCAATTTGCTGTCCTTTTTTTCTCGTTGCTTTTACTTGTGTAATGTGTATTATGTGTATGCTTTTGTACAGCGATTTAAGTGTCTTGAAAACCACCCTGGAAATGTTATTATTATGTATTATATTACTTTGTGTTGTGCGCTTTATAAAAAGTAGCGATGGTGCTTTTTACAGGATAGAAACACCAGAACTTGTTTTAACATGTTTCCTTGTAATACTGGAACAGAAGCCTTCACAATCACAGTTTATTTTGGCACAAGGAAGGAAAGAAAACTGTCATGTTAGATTGACATAGTTAAGTAACTCCAGCAGTAAAATTGATTTATATATAGGACTCTTCATAACTATTACTACAGAGTAAATACATTATAGCTTTATGGCTTGTACTCTTGTGCTTAAACAATATTCCGTCTAAAGTGTTGTTCAAAGACAAAAATGATGCCTCTTTATAATCAATCTCTTGAATTCCACATGGCCCCTATTCCAATGAGACACTTAAACTCCTTAGATATATTTATCAATGACAGAAAACCAGGAACAAAAGCAATCCTGCCTCTACAGTGTACAAGGTGCATATGAAAAATGCAGACCCTTGATAGAGCATAAAGAAATATAGAGTGCAGTTATGTGGCTCCATTCTGTGCTACACTTTGGTAATGTGGCCTGTTCTGCAGACTCTCTTCATTCAGATAAGAGATAATTAACTCCATTAACATATTAAATTACATTTCTGCCTTTTAAATTAACATTAGGTACAGTCTCTGTACCCTCCTGTTGTACAAAGGATGTTTACTGTGGAGAAAAAAAAAGAAATTAAAAAACATTAATGTAAGTCTTAATATTACGTAAACCGACAGCCACCTCTCTGTTTTTATTACTGTGATAATAATGTATGTAATAAAATGGATAAACAAAACATCCCAGCATGTACCCTGTGAGTGTGACAGAATAGTTTCTGTAGAAATTGGTTACATTTTGTTCACTTTTAGTATTAACATTACAGACCTAATATATTGCTATCCTGCCTGTAATTTGTATTTATATCTTAATGCCTTTTGTAAGAATCACAATTAAATTAAAATTAAAATGTATCTAATTTGTCTGGTCTCCCCTTAAAAAAATTAAAATTATAACTCTACAGCAGAGAAGCTGTAGCTACTGCTAGTATGAAAGATCTGCTATTGTTTACAGAAAACCTATCTAAGCAAAGCTTGTGATAGCTGTAAATTTAATTAGGATATGTTCCTGCCGGCAGGAAGAAATCATTTGTTAATCACCAGACTGATACAATGCTGACATGCATGAAAAACAAAAATATTACAGCATTTTCTGTATTTTAGAAGCTTCAACAAACTTACTATTTAGTGTTTTTTTTGTAGTGAAATTTGTATTAGGAAAAATGTAACAATCCTTTACTAAGGCTATTCTTGGAATTAGGATTTCACAATATGAGTGGCCCGAGGAACATTTTCACTAATAATCCCACATGCTTATAGCTGTATAATATAGGTTAATGCTAAGGTACTTGGACATCTCCCCGGCAATCCCTGCTGAAAATTAATATGCAGAATATGGTTGTGTGTAGCTGCTTTAGTGTCTGTCCTGCTTCCAGGCTCAGCTGTGCCTGCGTCTCAGGGCTGATGTTTAGTATTTTAGATATGGTACATTAACAGCATCTGGTTAAAATCGAAATGCTTGTAAAATACGCTGAAATATGGAAAAGGAGGGAGAGAAAAAAAAACGGGGTAAAGGGCTCAGAAAGTCAACAAAGGTTATTATCCTGAAGGTATTACAACTGGCCCTTAACTAAATGCAGCACAGGGTAGAGTTTCAAAGATTCTTTTAAATCAGACAATAAAATTAAAAACACAAGGGTAAAGAACGGAACCTCATGGAAAGCAGAATCTAACAGCTTAAAGTCAGAAAACGTGGAACTGGGGCTTGAAAACAAGGTGAGCTGTTTCACACCTGAGCTACCTCTGTTATAGAAACAAAAGCTGTGGCCTCTCCAGGCTGTCCTTGTAACCTTGCTGGAGTAGTTTGAGAGTGAATTCGATTGTTACTAGTTACTTCATTAATAAGAAGCTGCTGGAGAACTCTGTATTTTTTTCGGTGTAATGGACCACATTACAGACCTATATTACAAAACTGGAGTGAAAGTGTGTTTGCGTAAGTGTTTTTTAATGTATACAACAGTTTCATTTGCTAATATGTTTCACCCGTAATGTGCAATGGGTCAGTCTTTTACTGGACAGTTAATGACCAGCTGTAGAAGTTACTGTACCCATGAGGAACATCGAAGAAGCTCAGCCCCACAGATTGTCTTTAGCTGGTCACTAAAGAACAAGCCTGTTTTTTTTAGTGGAAATGGAGTCAAGACACATGTGTGCATGAAAGAAAGAATGCAAAAACCATTCTGAAAAAGAGAAAAACTGCGCCCAAAAAGAGTGGTGGGTTTATACGGGAGACTGCTTATTATGATTTCTGCCTCTCTGTGTGTGCCATTTGTTTTGGTTCCGAACGTGCATTTGTATGTGATTAAAACCTCCGCAGAAACTTTTATGCATCCCAGGAGGGTCTCAATAATAAACAGCTTTCACCTTCCCCGCTCTGAAAGTGAGCCTGTTCTGCTTTAAGGTTCTGTCTGTTTGCCTGGTGACATCAAAGGGAGCACCGGTGGGCTGAGGAGAGGGACAGTTTGACCTCAAAGGGTTATTAGTTTGTGGCTTGGTAGAGGCCTGTAAAGTTACGTACCCCGTACTGCTGTTAGCGATTAAGCTGATGGGTAAAGTCTATACCGCAATCTCTCCCCGCTGCTGACACAGAGCCTTTCTTCGCATTCAGATTACTCAAACTGTTGCCAGGGTCAGGCCGAGGTCAGACACCATGATGATGTATAGGAAAGCATGTCTGGGAATTTCTCGCGCTCTTGAAACGCATACCAGAAAAGCAGCAGAACACCCTACCCCAAAAAAAAAATCGTCTGATGAGACCCAGATGATAGCTGCTCTTTTTTACTACCTTCAGAATTTGCCTCTTTCTTTTGCTTGACGCTCCATGTTTTATTAATGCATTCCACGATAGCCTTAAAAATTTAATGTCCCCTGGAGGTAGAGACGCTCGGTAGCACTTTGACACTTCGCTTCCCTGCCAAGGGGAATGGGTCAGTGAATCCGGCTGGCGGAACAATGCGCAGATTCCCGAGGATGGGGCGGCGGGGGTGGGGGGAGGGGGCCGGAGAGAGGAAGAAAGGAGAGGGAGAGGGTGTGGGCAGGGTGCTGCCCTGGGCCCGCGGGCCTGACCCTGAGGGTGAGCCCCATGTGTGTGCACATGGCATGAACCCAGCCCAGTCTGGTCATGATCACAGGCTCCCAGCAGCCCGAGCAGCGCTCCCCTGCCACCTCTACAAGCACTGTGACAGGGGAGCCGGCCTCCCCTCTCCTCTGATTCACCATCAGGAGCGGCAGGGCTTAAGAAACACAGCGGCCGCGTGCACCCCCACACCCCCCTTTACATTTCTCAGATGATGCGGGATGGGGGAAGGGAGGGTGCAGAGCGGCAGCTTTTTTTTTGTGAACGTGACCTTCATGCTTTTCATGTGCGTCTCCTGGCTGTTTCACAGTGCGCTGGGGGTAGAGCGACAAATGCCCCCTTTCCTAGTTCGTATCCCTTGAATTTGGTTTCCCCTGTGTGTGTCTGAGGAGGGCAGTCTGCCGGTGCCCAGGGCAGCTCCCTCTCCGCCAGCGTACCTTCGTCGCGAGACAAATTAGAATATGCCGTCACCGCACAAACGCCAACATTTTTGCACGCAGCTGCTACCTACGACGGGATATTTCATCGTGTTGTCGGAATATTATTAATAAAACATCAGACGCAGAGTGTGCCACAATTTCTCCTCTCAATCATTCTCAGCATCTGCAATGAAAATTTTATGCTACGTATAATTTCCGCTTAATGTGTTGCACTTAACATGCTGGCAGCGGTCCTGCGCGTGGAGTCTGAAAGGGTTAATTATATCATGTTCTGTGAGCACGACTGCTGCTTACCAAACAATGACTTGAGTGATTGTATGCAAATGTGCTGGTGACCTTTTTGCCACCTCGTGGTCAATATATATGGTTATTAAGGCTTTATAAAATTGATGAGCACAGCGCTTTGAACGCCATTTTCTCTCCATTCTCTAATTTATTTAATTCCTGCCAGGTCCCTACAAATATGACTTTTATTTTTGCACTGCAGTCGAACCAGCGTGTGGTGCTGGGGGAGTTGTGAGCCTGGTTATCTGGCATTACTCAGACTGCTAAAAATTCATTAAAATGTGACATCAGCGCAGTAAGAGACAAATGATCTCAGGATGAAAGGGAACAGTGGGCCTTTCACGGATTAGTGCTGCACAGCCCCAGCCTAGCAGCTAACAGCATAAACAGATTAATCCACTCGCAGCATAGCTAAGATACACAGAATTATTAAACAAGGGCCGAGCCACCGCAAAGATTTCCATGTAATCTGCCTAGTGCGAACAATCTGGAGAGGTGTGTGACGGAGATACCCAACGAGAGTTCTGCTCGTTCTCACAGAGAGCGCCCCCTGTCGGCCAGAACGCCTTTCTCCCCCCCCTCCTGCTCACTTTCCAGGCTCAGAGCAACACTTTGCCTTTATGGCGTAGCTACCGCTGGTTTTAATTGAAACCGTGTAATTATACGTGCACATCTGACATGAACTGGGGCGCCCACGCAGCGGGCCCTGCCGGGCGGGGAGCACTCTCGGCGGCCCGTTGTTCCTAACCCTCCGGGAGGCTTCCGGGCCGAGCGCCAGCCACTCACCCTGCCCCGTGTGCTCACTTGCAGAGGAGCCAGGCGAGGAGCCCGAAGGAGCGTTCAAGCTGGGAGGCGTGGCTGCGGCCGAGGAGAGGGACCCGGCCGAGAGGGACGGCAAGGAAGGCAGGAAGACGGAGAAAGAGTCCAGTAAGAGCCCCCCCCCCATCCCCGTCTTCCTCTCCCCTTTTGTCTCGACTCTCCTGGCCACTCTCGCTAATGACCACTGCATGTGTATGCTGCCTGGGATTTTTATCACTAGCCTCCCATTGACCTATTTTTAATCATAACCATCTGACAGGATAGACGCGGATAAGTTGAAGAATATTACGGAATGACCAGTGAGATTATTTTTTAATCAAATCAGTTTGCGTGCTTGTAATTTTTTAAGCTCCTTTCATTAATCTTTGCTGTACTTGCGATTCCTCTGATGACATATTAATTTGGCGTAAGCGTGGGATTAGATCCCACTCCTGTGTATCCTTTTCTGAAAACACCATGGCAGTGCACCCTTGTAACCCTCAAATGATTTTTTTCCTTTCCTTTCACCTGCTAAGAAGCTATAGCGGCAGAGCACATTCTCCTTAATGTTGGGAAATGTAAAGCCTGCATATATTTGTAAATGTTAACGCATTAACAAAGGCGACAATCTATAAAAACAAAACTCTGTGCAGCTCGGAAAGCGCCCCCTGAGCTAGCATCTGGTGTAGATACCTCAGGCTTTGTTGTATTTGATTTGGCAAATAGAAATTCATACATGCTTTTTTATGTATGAGATGGAAATCTATGGTCGAAATGAATATTACATTGGATCTTTTTACTGCACGCTATACCTAGCTACATTATGTTGGACTCAATGAAGCAGAAGGAATGCTGAAACAGGTTGGAGCCTATTAGTTTAGGTAGTCATCTATCTTTTAACCATATCTGCATGACAGGAACATCTGAAGGAGCTGCTGCTTCAATGCATTTGCACATTGTGTTACAGAAAACATCGTTTAATATTGAAGGAGGGATACAAATCTTGGTTCAAGTTAAATTAATGTCTTGCATTCAGAAAGAAAAGCTCCCCACGATTTTTATAATTTTCCTCGGTCCTGTTGTTTCTTTTGCCCTTTAAACAATATCATAGGTTGTGTGTTGACACCCAGCATACAGTAGGTGTGTATTTATATATGAACACATGTGAAGACACACGTATAGAAATTGTTTCATGACCGCTGCCATCCAGAGTCTACAGATTTCATTGCTATCTGTCTGGATTCTATTTTGTTTTTATTTTTTGTAAATGACTATTTTAGCCGTGGGCTCTTCTATTACGTATTACAGCATATATAAAAAAATAGATGGAGTTTTCCACTTTCTAACAAAAAATATTTAAAAATCCCTCATTATAAGTGTATCTATATCTCTAATAAAGGAGGTTGTGGAAGAAAAAGATGGTGGAACAGAAAAGGTTACAATAAGAGTTTTAGCAGTTTGACTGATGCATCTTAAATTCATCTTCAAACTAAATGCTTAAAATTGAGGGTGTTTTTCTTGGAGCTCTGGCAACCAATAGCTCATTTACATTGTCATTTTAATCTAGTGTCATTTTAGATTAATTTTAATCCAAATTACATTTTGCATGCAAATTTATTAATCTGGATAAATTCCAGATTAGTTTGTGCACTTCATAGAGATGTAACATGTCAGTACCATGGCTTAAGGGAGTACATTTTTTAATAACAGTAAACACAAGCAAAGAAAATTAAACTTCATTCATTTCTGCAATGAAAATTATCAGAAGACTCAACTTAAATTAGCAGGGATACTGCCATTGTTCCTACAGACCCATTCTGCTTGCTAATTTCTTGTATAATTTAAATAAAACAGATAACTAAAATGAAATGCATGCAAACTAGATCAAATGCTGAATATTTAAATCACAGCTTTCAAAATAAAAATAGTGTGCATGTGTCCATAATCCTCAGATTAAAATTTACATAAAATGGTTTCTTTTTGTCTTAATAATTAGATCAAATAAAATACTTCAGCTGTTCTCTTATTTAAGTATTAAAAATAAAATGTGTAAAACATCATATAAGTGTTTCAGGTTTATACATGAATGAAATCAAAGTTATGACCAGCATGGAGCCATGTTGGTGTTACTCTCGAGAGGAATTATAGTGATTCTAGCTTACTGGTTCTTCACAGTGGAAGGTTTTAAATGTGACATTCAGGTGTTATCAGCTGAACTGCAGGGCAAACTAATGCTTAACCCAAACCACTGTCTCTGTAAATCACAAAAGTTACATGAAGTGTTACTGGGGAACAAGCTTATTTATAGCTGTATAGCCTTAACCATACTGTGAAGACAGTAGTGGAGTAAATTAAATAATAAATTTAACCTGCCTTCTCCTCAAGCACTTCTGTTAAATGGATATTTTTTCTCCTCCACCTGTATTATGAAAAATAAGTCTTTATCTTAAAAACAACAAAAAAGTCTGTTTTAATCTGGCTTGTGTTTTTTTACTTCTGCTATTCATTGTAATGCTGTACATTACCACAGCTCAGGAAACAACAGCCGTCTCAGGAAAGTATTTTGTGCAGTTCTCTGGACAGCCATGCCAGCACTGACGCTGGGCACAATGCCCTGCCGTTTTAACAGCAGACCTGCCACGAGAATTTAGTTGTCAGGTTTTCCCACAGTGGGGCTGCACCCATGCTGTGTCAGTGGTTGTGTATGACCATGACGCGCAAGGCTGAGCTACAGTGTAATGACGTGTTTGAGTCAGCCCTAGACTGGCCTGGGTGTTACCGTGGTGTATTTTTAAAACACGGCTGCTGTATGCAAGTATATTAGGACACAGTGTTGTAAACAGTGTATACGGAAAACTGATTGCTAAACACAGTAAAAATAAAGTACTGTGCAAATGTTCTTAACAGCTAGGAGTTCGAAGTAAAAGAAGTCAGTCAGTGGAAGATGGGAAGATTGAATATTTGGTTAAAATAATGCCGCTAGTGTTTGAAACCCGACATCAAGCACTCTTCAGATTTTATAATTTCACTGACAGTTGTAAATAAAGATGGGTGATTTGGCTGTTGGTCTCATCCTTGCAAGGCAAACAGATAGAATGTCATAAATCACCTTTTGATTTATCTAATCAACCAAGAACCAGCTTCTCAAAGGCATTTGTCATTCGGAGAAGAAAGGTGTCACAATTATTTTATCTATTGCTTCATTGCTATAAATTGTATTTCGGGTCAAAGGAAAAAAAGAGAAGTCATGATGAAATGTAAAGCACTGCTTTAAATGAAAAATGTAAAAAAATAAGCCAGCGTTAGGGTTTACCACAGCTTATATTTATTTCTTCAAGTACCATAATTATAAAAAAACGAGAAAATCTTAGTGAAAATATTGAGGTTCTTTAAACTGAAATATTATTTTAATTGACAAACTGCATTGTTGGGAGAGAAAGACCTACATGTATATAATGAATATTACAGTATGTGTCGTACACACACATACTATTTACACATTCTTAAAACAAGTATTTGTTTCTAAGCTCTTGGTGCTGTTAATCAATCATGTATTTTGTAGAGGAAGATGTGAGTTTAGCTCATTAAAAATGCGAGTTCTTGGGATGGGTTAATCTAGAAATAAGTACAAGACGTTCCCTATTGTATTTCATATTTGGAAAAAGTAAGGTTGGTAATCTTATTTTCCCTCCTGTCTGTTGGGGTCTGTTCTTTATGCAAGTCTTGTGCTTGACTGAAAAGAAATCTTAAAGGTGAATCTTCATGTACAGCATGCAGTCTGATTAGCCCTGGACTATATATTTACATTGAACCTGATAGCAATCAATAGCTCGACTTCATTGCATTGTGAAATGTATTTGCACCCAGTTGTCCAGTGATCACATCCTCACCCTGGAAATAATTTAGTTGCAAATTGACTGGAAGATGGTGAAAATTGAAAGTTAAAATTAGAAGTACTCATAATAAACAGCAGGAAAAAAAAGGTCAGATGATGCTGGTCTGTGATGAGATTGGAGCGTCTGGTAAATGAGGTTTTCTGTTTGTCATGCGACATGTCTTTCCAGTATTCAAGCCTGTATAAAAGATTATGGCACAATTCTCAGTCTCAGAACATTCTCTGGCTGGCAATTTGTCTAAGACGTACATTTTTTTTTCTTTCAGTCACTCGATGGGCTGTTTTTTTTAATACAGTATTTGTTGGGGGGGAAATTCACCACCAGAAAATACTTACATTTCTAAACAAAGAGAGCGTGCATGTACCGTGGATTGCTTTTATGGGATTGTGGAAAACAATTGTATAATTAATTATTTAAAATAGCCCTTCAAAACCCTAATAACAGTACAGATAATTCCAGCTCTTCTCAGGAGAGTCCAGGTTCCCCAGACTGAGATACAGACATTGTCCTGAGTGCCCAGGTATAACTAAGGCACAGTGGCTGAGCACCCCTTGTATCTCAGAAGCTGCAGGACCGGATAAATTGCACTGGCTAAGGCTGGACAGACTGTCTGTATCTCAGGATGAGGGTAATGAAAGATTTATCACCGTGTGCAGCATTTGCTAAATACAAGTAGGAGCTGGTGTTTAGAATTGAGCGCAGTTGTAATAATGGAACATCGCTGTCCCCCAGTGTACAAGGCATGGGTATTTAGTGTAATATTCAAGAAGGTCATTCAGCATGCACAGACATGAATCTCTAATGAAATACATTTTTTACATTGAATCAGATTCACAGCGTGTTGTGTCAGCTATGGAAATGCAAGGAAAGTGCAATTTTGTCCTCCTTCTTTAGAGCATCTTTCAGATTTTTCTAAGAAAAGCAAAAAGAATCTTTTCAGGCTGCCCACACAGTAAAGCTTTTAATTCTCCATAATATAAGTCACTGTAAAAACCATAAAGCTGCATTTACAGTATATTTCTTTGATTACTGAATAACATCTTAAAATCGTGTAGAAATATCCAATGTTTTTTTTGTTACCTTGTCATTTTTTAATTCTGATAATTTTATAGTACAAGGTGTCATGATCCAGACTTTTTCTAGTCAGGGAACGTTATTGATTAACCTCTCAAGGTAACATAAGGTTATCTAAACAAGGGGAGAGCACATTACTAGATTAATTTGATAATGTCTGCCTAGATTAGTTATCAATGCATTGTAGTCCTTAAAATTCAAGCATTCAGTATCTGTTTTAGCATCTTATTCACTCCCTAAATCTTTTTTTTCCAGTTTTTTCCCATATTTCTTTGGAACTGAAGCTTAGTGTGAAAGACAATGCTGCAACAAAGCTTTTTCACATGTCTGGTTTTGGAGTAAAAGATTGTAAAAGGCACGCTGAGCTAAAGGTGCCGTGTGTTGCTTGTCCGCAGGGGTTAATGCACTCGGTAAAGACGCTCCTGGGGCTGCTGCGTTAGGCAAGCGGGCTCTGCAGGAGAATGAACATGACAGCGGGCCCAAGCGGCCCAGGTCAGCCGAGGAGAGCAAGACCAGCAATGACCAGGTAACAGTATACAAAGAAACACTGTGCCATCAGCTGTGTTCGGATATAAAACCTTATAAAGTTATCCCTCGCCCTCCACCTCTGATGTTTTCATTAGACGAGTTTTAAAATTAAATTATGAAGTGTTTGACTAGCTTGTGGTGCGGGACTGTGGGTGATCCAGGTCTTAGTAATTTCTGAAATGGATTACATTAAGTGAGGCGAGGAGAAGCTCCAATCTAAAAAGTACTCCTTTTAATGAGGGTGAGACTGAGACTATTAAGTTAGGTACTTTGTAATTTATAATCTCCTCATTGGAAATTCCAGTCAATGATTTTTTTAAAATAAATTGTAGTAATTAAGGACATCCTTAGGAATGATCAACTATCGTTTTTTAAAATCAGTTTCATTTTTTTTGCAGAGAATATGCATTACACATTACCTAGAGAGGAAATTGATTTTAATAGGTAAACTGCATTTTTCCCAAGCAACTGATTTGCGGGACAGGAGAGCAGCTGTTGTTTTGGGGTTTGGGATGCTGCACTGCTGCACGAGTGAGCCTCCGCTGCAGCGTGATGAATGGCCCGTGTCTCCCCAGGTCTACCAGTGCCCGTACTGTAATTACAGTAACAAGGACACGAACAGGATCCAGATGCACGTCATGTCCCAGCATTCCATGCAGCCCGTTATCTGCTGCCCCCTCTGCCAAGACGTCCTCAGCAACAAGATCCATCTTCAGCTCCACCTGACGCACCTCCACAGTGTGTCCCCCGACTGCGTGGAGAAGCTGCTCTCCACCGTAAGCACGCAGCCGGAGGTCAACCGAGCAGGAAACACCTGCTTTAGAAGCTGGCAGAATATACTGTAGATGTGAAAAGAATAACGGGCGGGGGGGTGGGGGGTGCGAGCACTGCCCCCTCACAGCTCCTGGGGCGTGGGATGGATTCCAGCTGGGAAAGCCTTGTGTGGAGATGTTGCCTGGTCTCCTGTGTTCGTGTGGCACGCGGGCTGGGGGGATAGCAGTCTCTACATTGTCCCTCGTCTTTCACGTGTCTGTGTGTGGTGAGGGACTGGCATCCCATTCCCGATGCTGTGTCTCCCCTCTCCCTCTGCTTCCAATGGCTTCTGGGACAGGCTCATACATATATCCCTCTATATAGGCTGTTGAAAAACTATAATCTGTTCTCCAACACTTTTTCTCTGGATTGCACAATCCCACCAGTTAGAACACAGCTCTGTCTGTGTTCTTAATTTTTATGTCGAATACATGTTGCTTTTACACACAGATATAAATGCACTTTTCAGTTTGATTTTACCCACGTATTTTTTATATATAATCTTTTTATATAATTAAATGTATTACATTTTATAAACTGGTGTTGGACTGATGTGTATTTCTGCGGGGGGGGTTTTTTCGGAAAGGTATCCGGACCAGATGTTATGATGCCCAGTAACATGCTGCTGCCCACGAACTCACAAGACAAACTCCAGTGTCAGGTGGACGTGGCTTCAGCTGCTACACAGGAGGCGCCTGGAAAGCCTTCAGGTAGATGCCGCTTTTTTAAATTCCGACTTCAGGATATTTTCCATCGTTTTCCTCCCACGTGCAGGGAGCTTCTGTTTGAGTGCCAGCAGAAGTTGTAAATATGTGGTGCGCCGTATGTTTCAGGATCCTGCACTAAATCTTCCTTCCCCCCCCCCCTTCTGCCTCTTTGTCCTCCTCCCTTCGTGCAGGCGACAGTTCCGGCGAGGAGAAGGGCCCTGTGGCACAAGACAAGGGCGAGCAGGAGCTCCAGCCCGACAGGCCCCGGCCTCCAGAGGAGGCCTCCGAAGCAGCGGACTGGAAGAAGAGCGGCGGGGGCCGGGAGGCCAGAACCCCGGACCCCCTGCAGGAGCACCTGGGCGAGCTGCAGAAACGGCAGCCGCTGTCTGTCTCCGACCGCCACGTCTACAAGTACCGCTGCAGCCACTGCAGCCTGGCGTTCAAGACTATGCAGAAGCTTCAGATCCATTCCCAGTACCACGCCATCCGCGCCGCCACCATGTGCAGCCTGTGCCAGCGCAGCTTCCGCTCGTTCCTGGCCCTGAAGAAGCACCTGGAGAACGGGCACCCGGAGCTGAGCGAAGCGGAGGTCCACCAGCTCTGCGGGAGCCTGAGCCTGAACGGGGACTTCAGCCCCGAGTGCGAGGCCCGGGCCCTGGAGGAGGTGCAGGCCCTGGAGCAGGAGCTGGACAAGGACGACGACTTGGACCAGGAGGGCAAGGCCAGCCCCGCCGGGAGCGACAGCAGCTCCCTCCCGGATGAGATGGGTTCCGAACCAAAGCGGACTTTGCCTTTCAGGAAGGGCCCGAACTTCACGATGGAAAAGTTTTTAGACCCTTCCCGTCCGTACAAGTGCACAGTGTGCAAGGAGTCTTTCACTCAGAAGAACATCCTCTTGGTTCATTACAATTCAGTCTCGCATTTACACAAGCTGAAGAAAGTTTTGCAGGAGGCTTCCAGCCCAGTTCCACAGGAGACCAACAACAGCATAGATAACAAACCGTACAAATGCAATATTTGTAATGTTGCTTACAGCCAAAGTTCAACCCTGGAGATCCACATGAGGTCTGTGCTTCACCAGACAAAAGCCAGAACTGCCAAATTGGAAACTAGCAGTAGCTCAGCCAGCGGAAATACTGCTAATAGCCCTGTTTCAGTGAGTCAAGGAAATGTTGATTCTGCAAGCTTACCAGCGTCAGCTAACAAAGAAAACCACGTAGATGCCAAAGAAATTAGCAAAAAGCAAGCTCCTGATCCCATTTCTGTCCAGCCCACTCATCAGCCACCCCAGTCACCAGCACAGCTTCAGATGCAGCTGCAGCATGAGCTACAACAGCAGGCCGCGTTCTTTCAGCCACAGTTCCTGAACCCTGCGTTCCTGCCTCACTTTCCAATGACCCCTGAGGCGCTATTGCAGTTCCAACAGCCCCAGTTTATCTTTCCTTTCTACGTCCCAGGCACTGAGTTTAATCTCAGTCCAGAGTTGGCTTTGCACTCAGCGTTTGGGATGCCTGGGATGACGGGATCATTGCTGGAAGACCTGAAACAGCAGATGCAACAACAGCATCAGGCAGGACAGCAACAGCTTCAGCTCCTGCAGCAGCAGGCTCAGCAGCAGCAGTCTTCGCAGTCACAGATGCAGCAGCAGAAACCACAGCAGCAAGCTACGAAGTCTGCTAAGGTGGAGCAGATCAACACAGCTATAGCTGACAGTCAGATGTCCAAGGAGGCTGAAGAGCTGTTTGAGAAACACGAGAGCAAAGCCAAGCAGGAATACCCTTCTGACATTGAAAGCATGAAAGAAAACAAAGAGGCCAAAAAACTGAAGCTCCAAGAGCCGCTCATCCCACCCCCACGCATTGTGTCAGGCGCAAGGGGAAACGCAGCGAAGGCCTTGCTGGAGAACTTTGGCTTTGAGCTGGTTATCCAGTACAATGAAAACAGGCAGAAGAGCCAAAAGAAAAGCAGAACCGGGGAGGATGAGATCATGGATAAACTGGAATGCGGCATGTGTGGAAAGCTCTTCTCCAACATCCTCATCCTGAAGAGCCACCAAGAGCACGTCCACGGACAGTTTTTCCCGTATGGACAGCTGGAGAAGTTCGCACAGCAGTACAGGGAGGCTTACGACAAACTGTATCCCATTTCTCCGTCATCTCCCGAAACTCCTCCGCCACCTCCACCCCCGCCTCCTCCGCCCCCTCCGCCTCCCCAGGCTTCAGGAGCAGGGAAGGTGCAGGCTCCAACCCCAACGCCACTGCAAGCCCCCCCTCCCCCTGCCCCGCCCCCGCCTCCTCCACCGCCTCCTGTGGCCCCTCAAGTCCAGCTGCCCGTGTCCCTGGACCTGCCCCTCTTTCCTCCTCTGATGATGCAGTCTGTGCAGCACCCAGCCTTGCCGCCCCAGCTTGCCCTCCAGCTCCCGTCGATGGACACGCTGTCGGCCGACCTCACGCAGCTTTGTCAGCAGCAGCTGGGTCTGGATCCCAACTTCCTCCGGCATTCGCAGTTCAAGCGCCCCCGTACCCGCATCACTGACGACCAGCTGAAAATCCTGCGCACTTACTTCGACATCAATAATTCGCCCAACGAGGAGCAGATCCAAGAGATGGCAGAGAAATCCGGCCTCCCACAGAAAGTTATCAAGCACTGGTTTCGCAATACCCTTTTTAAAGAGAGGCAGCGGAGCAAAGACTCTCCCTATAACTTTAGCATTCCTCCTATCACCACGTTGGAAGACATCCGGCTTGAATCACAGTTCAGTGCGTTGGAGTATTACAAAACAGATCCAAGCCACAATAAGAGGTCTTCTAGGACACGGTTCACTGATTACCAGCTGAGAGTCCTTCAAGATTTTTTCGACACCAACGCTTACCCTAAAGATGATGAAATAGAGCAGCTCTCCACGGTTCTCAACCTGCCAACTCGCGTAATTGTTGTGTGGTTCCAAAATGCCCGTCAGAAGGCTCGCAAGAGCTATGAGAACCAGTCTGATGCTGTTAAGGACAGCGAGAAGAAGGAGCTGACCAATGAGCGTTACATTCGGACCAACAACATGCAGTATCAGTGTAAGAAGTGCAGTGTGGTGTTCCCACGCATTTTTGACCTAATTACTCACCAGAAAAAGCAGTGTTACAAAGATGAAGACGATGACGGCCAAGATGACAGTCAGGCAGAGGATTTTATGGATAACAGTGACCAGATGCTGCCAAAGCATGTGTCAGGGCTGTTCGATACAACCAAACCTTCCTTAGGAACAGCAACAAGCTCTGGATCAAGTACTCCTTTAATGCCTTCACCCAAACCCGACATGGGTAAAACCTCTCCCAAGCCCGACTTTCCAACAGACAAACCAAAGCAAGCTGAGGCTTTTCCTCCCCAAGTGTCAAAGGCTGTACCTTTGTCTGAGCCACAGCCCACCCAGCCTTCAACACCTCAACCCCAACAGCAAAAATCCCAGCCACAAATTGTCCGGCCTCACTCGCAACCCCAGACAGCAGTCCCATCTAGCCCTCTTTCTATTGCCATCACCTCCTTGACGAACAGTCTACCTCCTCAAATGTTACAATACCAATGTGACCAGTGTAAAATTGCCTTCCCAACTGTGGAGCTTTGGCAGGAGCACCAGCATATGCATTTCCTGGCAGCCCAGAACCAATTTCTTCATTCGCAGTTCTTGGAAAGACCTGTGGACATGCCCTACATGATCTTTGATCCTAACAACCCCCTCATGACTGGACAGCTGCTCTCCGGAGCCCTTTCACAAATTCCAACACAGAACAGCTCAGCACTATCCACACCTCCTGGTGCCAGTTCCAGTTCCCTGAAGCGCAAACTGGAGGAAAAAGAAGAAAGCAGTTCCAATGAAAAAGATGGTGGGAACAGTGGCGAAGATCAGCATAGGGACAAACGACTTAGGACCACCATCACTCCAGAGCAGCTGGAGATTCTGTATGAGAAATACCTGCTTGATTCTAATCCAACTCGAAAAATGCTGGATCACATCGCTCGGGAAGTAGGTCTGAAGAAAAGGGTGGTGCAGGTCTGGTTTCAGAACACACGAGCGAGAGAGAGGAAAGGACAGTTTCGTGCAGTAGGGCCCGCCCAGTCCCATAAAAAATGCCCTTTCTGCAGAGCTCTCTTCAAGGCCAAGTCAGCTCTTGAAAGCCACGTGCGCTCCAGACACTGGCACGAGGCCAAACAAGCGGGCTACAGCCTGCCGCCGAGCCCTATGATGGGAGTGGAAGATGGAGGGGAAAGCCCTTCTAAATACAGCTGTTTTGAATACCCACCGATGCTCATAAACAAGGTGGAAATGACTGAATATGAGTCTCCCGCGGCAGCTTCGACACCAAGTAAACAGTTGGAGATGCCGATAAAAAACTTCTTGGGCCCTTCATCCTTAAAGGCAGAAAACAGCGATGATATGGAGGGCCTCAACATGAATTCTGCAGATGTCTCCTATGATCAAAACAAGACTGATTTTGATGAAACGTCGTCCATTAATACAGCTATAAGTGACGCAACAACTGGAGATGAGGGAAACAATGAGGTTGAAAGCATAACGGGCAGTGCCTGTGAAACGAAGCCTGCACTGTCTCCAAATGATTCCAAAACCCACTGTGGCGCAGAAGCCAAAAGCAATCCCACATCCAACTCGGACTCTTACGAGGAACGGTTTCCTTTCGCCCTGGTGAGTCCATCCTTGAGTTTCTCCGGGAAAGACAGTGAGCAGCACTACAACATGCGAGATGACGAGCAAGATGAGAATGCAGATCAAAGTGAAAACTCCAGCTTAGCTGATCCCAGCTCGCCAAGTCCCTTTGGGAGCAGCAACCCTTTCAGATCGGCGAAGTGCAGTGGAGAGAGGCCAGGGCACAAACGCTTTAGGACTCAGATGAGTAACCTGCAGCTGAAAGTCCTTAAAGCTTGCTTCAGCGATTACAGGACACCGACGATGCAGGAGTGCGAGATGCTTGGCAACGAGATTGGGCTTCCTAAGCGCGTTGTCCAGGTTTGGTTCCAAAATGCTCGGGCGAAAGAAAAGAAATTCAAGATTAACATTGGAAAGCCATTCATGATAAGTCAGGGCGGGCCAGACGGACCAAAAAGTGAGTGCAGTTTGTGTGGTGTGAAGTACACTGCCCGACTCTCTATACGAGATCACATCTTCTCCAAGCAGCACATCACAAAGGTGGAA
>NC_142711.1:63909138-63999138 GCF_055471065.1 Atractosteus spatula
CCACATGCAAGAGGAAGAGGGAGAAGGATGCGTCAAAAGTCTCCTCGTGTGTCTCTGTGATAAATATTTGATGCACAAAAAAGGTGTGGAACTTCCCCTGTCCACCCAGGGCTTGAATTTTCATGTGTCTCGCTGTTGCAGTCAGATTAACCTTATTGATAATCGATAAGTCAATTGAGAACAAATTCTCATGCCCCGAAGTCGGGTTAACTTTTACGTTGTGTCCTTGTGTGTAGGTGGGACCAGAGACCAGAAGATAAAAACAATGCTGTAATGTGATGCCGGCGCGCTGTGATGCCGCATGTGGCTTTGGTCATTAAGCACCACTTTAACTGTGTCATGGTGACATGAGATAATGACCTCCGTAAGGGACACTTCTCATGAATGTCACGTATATAATTCTGCTTTAAGGCTGAGCCTGTCATAGAGAATTCTGTTCGCTTTAGTCTTAATGTTATAAATCAGATTTTCACAAATCATAGCACGGGTTCTGTTCAGCGACTTCCTTCTCTGAGCAAATAGGGTGTTTTTATTAAAATCTGGATTATGCACAAACGGGGGTAGAAAATGTGATTCACTCCAAACATCAGGGCTGAATCTTCTTCATTGCTTTCGAGTCACTTTTTCACTTAGAATACACATTTCAAAAGCCGCCTTCCATCCATCCTGTATGTAACATTTCTCTCTAATCTGGCTTTGACAATAAATTATAGCATATGCTGTAGCTCCACCCGGTCTGCAGAGTTTTTCAGAAGATGCTAGAAAAAAAATCCAGCAAAAATAAAAAAATAACCGTGCTCTATAAATATCAGCCTCCACCCTGCAGACAGTCACATTATATTCACACCATATATCCGTGAATAAATCATTTAGATGTGGAGATTGCTGTTACAGTATCAAGCCAGCTCCAAATCACCTTTATATGGGCTTAAGGACTAGACAAGCTGGATGGTTGAGATGCAGTCTGGTACAGTACTTTCTTTTTCTTTAATAACGGAGCAGATTTTCACAAGGAGTGTGCACAGCACACCACCACTGGGTCATAATGGGAACTCGGGGTGTGAGAGGCTTCGGCTCAGGCGGGGGTTTCTTTAGTGTCCTGTGGCTCCTGTGCTTTCAAATGAGAATTGATGAGACCCAGTGACCCTGGGTCCCCAAATTTCTTTTCAGGCGACAGTTCTCAGGATTTTACCTACAGTACCTTCAGGCATGGCGATGTATTCACGGGTGTATGTGAAGGCAAAAAACTCTTAGAAGGTCAGGTGAAGACTGACATACCCTCAAATCCTATCACACCTGGTTGTATTTTTAAATAAATTGTTCTAATGGAAAGTTGTCTGCCTACACTATCTTTTTCTAGTCATATTTGACAGAGTGGTTAGATGCATCCTCTTGTGTTCAGAATTTGTCCCTTATATCTTTTTTTTGTATTTGCTAAACACTGTTGTCTGTTTTGCTGTCTGCTCAGAAATGTATAGAAAAAGTTAAAACATGTCGAGATAAACTGTGAGGAAAAAAAAACGACGCAAATGCAAAATTAAGAGTTTCACTTGAAACTGTTGAAAAATTTGACAATTTCTTTTTGTGTTCCAGAAACCCAGAGCCATATACCGTATAAATGTGATTACAGAGTTTGGGTATATTGCCATTCTTCTGAGTTTAGGTGCTATACAGTACCTATTTAACTATATTGTGGTCTTGTCTGTTTAAACTCTCTGACATGCCGACGTACATTTCAAAGGTTTTCTGCCTGTATAGGGGGCTGTTTTAGATTCAAATAGCACATTTTAGCACCTCAGAAAGCCATTGACACTGATCTTTCACCCCTATCCCACGTCTATCAGTTATGAGTCTATCAGCTGTGTAAAGCACATTCTAGATGACTCTTCACAGCCTTTGTTTATCTGCATTTATCTGCATTTTCCCTCAGAATGCAGATACAGATTTCCCCATTTTTAAGGTCTCATTTATACCCTTTTGTGTTTGTGTGTTTTCTTTACATTGTCTGCTGCTGTAAAACAAACTGCCCCTTGGGGATAATAAAGACTCTCTCTTGAAAACTGTAGAGGCTAACATCTGAGTGACCCAGGACGAAGAATAAAGGCACGTCAGTGAATCCTGAAGGACCACTATGCAGCATGTCCTTATCCTTTTTTCTGTACTCAAATCAAAATCCCTTAATAACACAAACTTTCTCTGAACATTTAAAGTATTTTTTTTATTCCTGAGATCGTTATTTTTGCAGTATTGCATCTCTGAATTACAGTTGAATAGGTGATTCAAACATTTGCCTGCGAACTGCTTTACGCAGCTAAGCAAAAACACCCAGAACTGTTATTTGGCCAGTATTTAAATAGTGGACTAGGAAGTATGTCTGTTTACCATTGGCAAATTTAATTTTTATTTTTTAAAAGAATTTTCAGCCACTCGGAATAAGCAAATCAAACTATTTGCACCAATACCAAATGCTATTTTCTTATGTGATAATGAGCAGCTTTTTCCCTGTTGTTGTACACTGGGCTGTGCTTAAGGGTGCTGAGGTGTAAAGCTTTTCCATTCTCTACTAGAAAAATCTCTGATATCAGAAACACCAAAGAGCATTATAGATACCTTATGTGCTCTGTCTAGGCTTTTTCTCATAGATTACTAAATCCTAAAAATGTTAAACCAATGATTTTACATATTGATGTACATTTAAGATTATTTCTCATTGCACTATTTCAATTAATTTATGTTTACATAAAAGAAAATCTAAAACAATTAGGTTAAGAAACTGTGCCTGTCTTTCCACCTGCATTTTGTGCTACGACAGATATGTTTTATTTTCTTACTGGTGGTAGTGGAGAAAGGGGATATTTATCTTCTCCATTATGTGAATGTCATGTTTTTTTTTCTGTGCACAGTATATGTATATTTATAAAACTTTGCAAACACAACACACACACTCTCTCGAACTACATTATGTCATGCTAACCTGTTAGCTTATATGAATATGGCGTCACAAGAGGCCCTTTTGCAAAATATTGCAGAGATTGTATCCCTCTGTTTTCATCTGGCCGTGAGACAAAGCAGACTGCCCATGTGTGGCAAGCAGTGCACGCTTGTGATCTTCATGTTAAAGGTGACACATTGGGTTACAGTATATGGGACACACACGTCCTCCAGTGTGTGAAAGAGAAGGAGCACCTTTGGGGAAGTTGCTGGTAGAAACATTGTGATGCAAAGTCGCCAAGGAGTTCAGGATCCATCCATCTCCTGTCAATATACTGCTGCAGCACCACCTGCGATCCAGTCAGCTGTGGTGTTTCAACCCGCAGAGGGGCTGTCAGAACCGCAGATCAGTACCGCTCAGCACCAGCTACAGGTGTCATGGTAGACCCAGAAACCCAATGACACTCTTCATCCTGCACTGATGCATCGGCATATATCAACAAGAGTTGTGCTTGAAAACCGATCCCAGGACAACGGTAGGATGCAGAGTGGTGGAGGGTCATATTTTCTGACGAGTCCTGCTTCTGTGCCTCACTTCTCAAAGTGCGGGAACTGCAGGAGAGTTCACTGAGGTCTGTGCAAGGGAAACACACTGCTCACAAGGCAATAGTGTATCATAGTGCGAGGAGAGGATACTGCCAGCTTCAGTCCCGGTGTTGTCAATGGACCTTATGTGCAATTCTGAGACGTGTGGCTCAAGCAGTTTGAATAACACAAACGCAGTGTTTCTTCATGATCATCCCAACAACAGCAGAGATCCACCCAGACTGAAAAGTGGGGTGTTTGTAAATTGTATGTAAATTGGGGGGGTGGAAGTCATGTGCCCATGTCACTAGCTCTTCAGCCAGCTCCGCACTCGTGGGAGGAGATGGGCAGACACAAATGTCAAAGCCACCTGCCTGACAGCTCCTTACAGAATAGACACAACAGGGAGCATGAGCAATATCTGCCAATCTGCGCCATTCTTTGCACATACTTTCCATCTCCATTGTTAGAAACTGATTCACATCCCAACCGATACCCATTTAATAAACCTTATCCATTCATATTCTCAGCACTTTATCCATTACAGGGTCACGCGGCAGCCAGAGTCTAGCATGAAAATTGGGCAGAAGACAGGATACATCCAGGATGGGACACCAGTCCATCGCAGGGCACACAGACACAAACACCCCGAAGCTAATTAACCCACCAGTATGTCTTTGGACTGTGGGAGGAAACCGGAGCACCCGGAGGAAACCCACAGGACCACAGGGAGAGCATACAAACCTGGGTCCCAGCACTGCGAGGCAGCAATACTAACCAGTGTGCCGCCCTAATAAACTTCATCCACTGTTAATATGTATTTTGAAGCTTTGGGTGTATTTCAGTATACAGACTTTTAAATGGGTTTTCCTTACCAGTTATAATTATGTTTAATTGCTTTGATTCTATGTACAGTTCATTTTTCCTTGTCGTCCTCCAAAACTTAAGAGTCAGACTTTCCAACATACATTTTAGCCTTTTATGGTTAAACATTCAGTTCTTTTGCTCAGAGAAAATATTAATATTATAAATGCCTAAACGAAAGGAATTTGAAGCATAACTGCACATTAACAACCTCATTCAGGTTAGGAAAATTGTTGCTGTTTTTGTACAACCAAATCAAATATTACCAGTAGGAGAAAATTAAAGCATTTGGACTAGGAGAAGAGGCCAGAACTTTAAAATTCTGTAGAACTCTTGTTAGTTCGGAAAATCAAGGCTCTGACAGCACAACTACCTCCTTTTTTAATATCCCATCTTTCCTTCTCAAAAGCTTACATTCTGCACTGCAGTTTTGGATGATTTCTGAATCCTACAGTATATCTTCTACGGTATATTTGCCGTGTTGTGTGGGAAGTGAGATCTGACTTCTCCTTCTACCAAGTTTGATGTTGTGTTTTTGAGCTTCTTTTGTGTGCTGTTATATGAAATTAAGTTTAATCAAGTTTGTGTTTGTGCTTCTTGCAGATGTTCTGTTAATAGATTTTCCTGACTCAAAATGCCAAAAAAGAGGATAAAGTGTGATTTTGAGACTGGAACTCCAAATCAATTCAAGATCTCATTATATTCCCATTTGTAGCAGTTTGATTCATGACTTAAACTGTCCAAATCTGTGTATCAAAGTTAATGGAATAAAAAAAACACTTTTGCAAGAAAAAGACAAGAGACTGAGTCAATATACCTTTAGCTATCTTGATACATTGATACATATTGTTCCTACTGTATCTTCAAGTAAATTTTGCCATCTTAACCCGAATCTTATTTTTCTTTGTCGTAAACACCTCTCTACGTACTCCAATCAGTGTTTTATTTGACTTAAATCTGTGCTTTGGAACAATCCATGCTAATCGATAAATTCCTTGTTATTCTTTCTAATGCCTTAGGGTTTTCTGGCTGTGCGCTAGGGTGCTCCATTTTCTTGGAACATTCTTAAATGTTGATTGTTCTTTCTTGGCAATAGGCCTTGGACTGGACACTTATTTGTTCTTCTTCGAAAATGCCAGGGCATGTCAGAGAACCATATAGCTCCTTGTGCAGAGAAATCATTCTCTTTCACTTTCTGGCATTGGAGATCCCGGACTTCAGATTTTAGTCAAGCGCAAGTGTCTGCATAGCCTGCTGTCATCTGACTACAGCAAGGAATGGATCTGCATCTTTGTCTATTTATTCAAACTGTTTTCTCTTTTTGTTCGGGGACATGGAAGTGAGGCATTTCTCTCTTGGATTTAAGTTTGGATTGGAGGTTTTAACAGGATTTTGAGCAAAATGCTTTTTTTCACTTGACACTATAGTAAGTCTTCTGCCAGCTCTGATCATAGTCTTACAGTGACTGCCTTTCTTAACTTATTCAGTTCCCTAATGGCTGTTAATGATTTTAGATTGGCCTATTGGATTTACTGCAATTGCAGCTTGTTTTTTTAATATTTCAGTAGCTCAGTTTATTATATATTATGTATTTTCTTTTAACTTGAATGTAAAATGTGAAAGTTTATGTCTGTTTAAGCAATTTTGTCTGGTCATTAGGCTAATCAACTAATTGAATCTACATTAACTGTGTATGGCTAAACAAAATCTCATCAGTATGTGTTCATACATATATAGCATTCCCTCCCGAACTCTACAAAACACGAAGCTCTCATATATTTAATTTCATTGTTGTCAATACTAAAATTACCATATTGAAGAGGACGGCCACCATCTTGTTCCAAAATTGTCATGTATAGTGTGAATGATATTAATGAACTTGGTACAGCGCTGTTGTTTATCTCTGTTCCCCCTGTTAACAGGGGGACATTTTTTTTGTATAGGGATCTTTATTTCATACTGCATTTAAAGCATTTTATTTTCCTAATTTAAAAGGAAGTTACAGACATCTACAATAGTAGGTGAATACACTGTTATTGGATTTTTACTTGGCATTAAATCCCCACGTGCGGAATACTAATTCCTGCATTTAGCTCACAGAACCCCGGACTTTCAATTTAAACTGAGTCTGTCCTAATTAAGTTCTGCACGTGGGAATGTATCATTCCTTGCTAATCCCTAGTTCAGTGTCCCAAACATTGTTTTATCCCCAGAAAATCCATTTGCTACAGGCTATGCTAGGCCAGACTTTGCTGCTACTGCTGTAAGTCATCTTCACTAAACACGAATTGTGATCAATAAAAAAAAAAACACTTGCATCGTGCATTCTGGGATCATAAAACAAAACCAAAATGCTGTGAGACAGGTATGCACACAGATTACCTATCTATCCATTTGTTTAATGTTATGTTTTACTTTATCCATGTGTAAATAAAAAAAAAACACGACACAATCCTCCTGTAGGAAGATCTTCTCTCAGATAATGTCTAATATTATTCTCTTCAAAAAATCAAAGTTCTTTGGTTTTGGAATTTTATTATTATGTTATTGCAAACCATAAAAACAAAAAACTTCTGTTTCATGTCTCAAAGGATGCAAACATTTAGATAATTAAATTTTAACTGTGATATTTTGTTATTGAAGGTATTAAGGACTGCAGTTAAGATTAAATTCACCTTCAAGGTTACTGTTCAGTGAGAGACTATAAAACTGGAGACTGACAGCAAGATTATATACATTTTATGTGTGGCACCAGTGGTTTATGATATGATTTTTAAAGGCATTGCTTAGTTCAATTAGTTATTTACAGACATGACACCCATCCTCAATGCATAGTTTTAATAAAATATACACATGAACTGTTCTACTGCATATATAAAATGAACTGAAAACAGTATTCATACTCTACTTATGGTGTCCCATTTTAATGTAATTAATAATTTTAAATGTGCAAGTCATTTTGTGTAAGTAACCTGGTTTGTTGAATTTTCTGCCCATTCCTCTTGGAAGACTTGCTGAAGCTCTCTCAAGTTGCTTGGGGATCAGTTATAGACAGCAGTTTTCTAGTCTTTCCACAGATTCACAATAGGATTCAAGTCAGGACTTTGACTGGGTTACTCAAGGATATTCACTTACTTATTCTTAAGCCACTGCAGTGTAACTTTGACCTTGTGCTTTGGATCATTGTCCAGCTGAAACGGGACGTTTTGTGCCAGTGTTGGGTCTGAAGCAGGTTTTCCTCTAGGATTTGCCAGGATTTTGCTCCATCTATTTCACAGCAGCCTTGACAAGCTTCCCAGTCCCTGCTGATGAGAAACAGCCACTCAACTGTATGGTTTTTTAAGGCAGCTCTGTGCACCTAAATTAATGTAGGTTTGCAACAGTGAAGGGTCTGAATACTTATGTAGATCATGCCTTTTTCTTGATTTTTCTTGCTCTAATTAGCTGTGTTTTTGTTTTAAATACATGGAGCAGGTTGTGCACATAACATTTTTTTTCTTTTCAGGCCCTAAAATTGAGACATTGCTGAATTTGCAAGTGAGGCCAATCATGTCCAAATGGTGGTACAACATTGTCTCACCAGGACCTGGCCAGTGATGCTGTTGTTCTCAGGACCCCCGGGAGTCCCTGCAGGGCTCATGCTGCGACTGTGTGCAGGAGTGATGCGATCCGTCGAAAGACACCTGGTCACCCGCCTGCTTTATAACAGGTCTGACATTGTCGGACAAATTCCCAACGTAGACCATTTCCTGGGTACTTTGTGTTATTTCGTTCGGATACCCAAATGCATGATTGCCAATGTTTTCTTCACAATAAAAGTGGACTGCCAAAAAAATAATTAAACGATTCCTGCTATGATTGGGGTTCAAATTATTCCAGGTAATGATACCTATGACAGGTATCGTCATCGATCTTTTCTGGTGACTTGCGTGCTTAGTTACAGTACACGAGTCCTGCTTCCTGAGATGATGCTAATTCCCGTCTCACTCATGCTCCCCTCTAGATCTAACCCTGCACATCCCATCATATCAAGTACAGCCTTCCCCACTCCCAGACACTGACCCTTTCAACACCCCAGGGGTCTGTTCTGTTCACATCAGTCAACCTCTGGCTCTGGGAAGCCTCACTGCGGAGGGACTCCCTGCCCTCATAATAGCCAAACCTGCCTGTGGCCAGCCCTCTGGGGCTCCGCCAGTCCCCTTCATCTCCGCTGCCTGCGTGGCTCCAGCCAGGAAGAGGCTGCAGAGTCTCATGTCCTGCACAGTGCCTTCATGACATGTTTGTGTCTGCTGTGTATGTTTGCTGGACACCTGAACTCACGAAACCATGCTTACAGTAGGTTAATGTAATGCACATAAACCGTATTTGGAATCTCCCTAGAATATACAGTATTCTGTCACACAGATGCTCACATTATTACAGAACCTTCCATGTCCAGAAAGTTTAAGTCTGATTGACAAGGGTTTGCTTGTTTTCTCAAGAATCAGATACTGCACCAAGAATAAGCCTTTTCTCTGAGCGAGAGATCTTCTGGTTTCTCATCCTGTGCTTTAACCACAGACCTTAATTTATATTCTCAAGAAATGGAGACTCACTATATAGTTATTTTATTACTTTTATCTTTTTAATCATACAATACTCTAAAATATAACTTAGAAAATTAAATGTATAAACATACTCTAGAAGAATTTGCAAATACAAAATTACTGTTTGCTCCTTCAAAATGATCATGTATGTTGGCAGTATTTCAAATAATAACACTGACTTTTGCTTTGAAATTGGATAGTGTCAACATAAAATGAAAAACCGATTTATGGAATATGATTTTGGAGATACTTATTGCATGAAATGTGAACTATTCATTACAGTCTATTCATAAAATAACCTCTGACATCTATAACAGCATACATTTTAAATTATACCACATTAAACAAATTACACAATTTTATTATTTTATAAGACATTGTTTCATATCTTAAATACAGTATGCAAAACCAATGAAAGAATAATCACAAAAATGTTTCACATGTGCTGCCTATTATCATTAGTAACATATACGTCTCATGAAATACTGTGCATATATATACATTATTTTTTTCTAATAAATACTTACTTTGAAAAGAAACATGCATCTCATTTGTGAAATTGCCCCATGTAACTCTGCAGAGATGATATCCAATATTTGACATGAGACCTACTAATTTTCAATGTGAAGGTTGAGCTCTGGTACGAAGTGGTGATGGAACCCATTTCCATGCTAGTTCTCTGCACCGTTCATAATGGCCCATATCTCAGACGGTCTCCAGCACTGTTGGCTACCCGATGGCGATGGGTCAGGTGACATACTGAGGCTGTGAAGTGATGATACACGAGCTGCCTACATACTGATTCCTAAGCTCCTGGGGTGGTGAAAATGAGACAAGACATGGTGTAAATTAGTTTAATGTTCTTAAATATCCATTTATATTAATGTTAAACATGCAGATCACTTTGTTGCTACAAGCAAAAATTTCATCTATGTAAACAGCATGCCATATATTATTCAGTGATAATTAAGGCATACAGTTTAGAAGAAACATATGGTTTAGGTTATTAATTGTAATTTCTGCAATTAATGCAGTCCAAACAGTCCACAGAAAATTTTGACTTTGCTATATCGTTACATGTTGCAAAAGATCTGCAAAACTGCAGCTTTCTTGCGTAATTTAGAATATATTAAAATGCACATACTTCTGAAAAGCATACTGTCCTGAATATCAAAATGACAAAATGAATACAATATCTAGTGGAAGTGCATATATAATAATTATATGTTCCATTGCTGTAATTTGAATACATATACATTGTTTTCATTATTATCATCAATTATTTTCCTGCATGGTGCTTAAGAGAAATCATGTAGCTTAAAATCAACCACTCATTATTTTACACAGATTATTACTTAGTAATGAAATAATGAAATCATTAAATATTAATGAAGGACACTTTTCCATCCACAAAAATACCCGACGAATCCTGTGACACTGCTGCCTATACCCACTGTGTCACACTTACTAAGGTGAGGATTTAAAAACAGGTTATTTTCTGTGGTTTATATCCTGTGACATCATCTACATACCACTTTTTTGTTTTAACTTGCTTTTCACAACTTTCACAACACATTTTAATTTTAATTGACTCCCTCTCAAAATATAATGGCCTTTGTTTATTTGCCTTGCAAATCTATAAGGAGAGTGACTTCCCCATCGATTTTCACTACCATCAAGCATGCAGCTCCTGAAATGACTGGCAACCTGCCAGCTTTGCTCCAAAACACCTTGGATTTGTGTGGATTAGTCTGTTTCGTTAACTTCGGGAATATTCAAGTACTCAGAATCTCAGAATTTTATTACAGAGTTTACTGGTCCAGAGCAAGTAATCAATAATTGGCACTGGGCAATGTTTTCACAAAAATAAGCATATCCAGAGAACATGTGGAAGTATATTAAAGTACTATATCTCAACATTAAATATATTTAATAATAATAATAATAATTGCTTACACTTATATAGCGCTTTTCTGGACACTCCACTCAAACCGCTTTACAGGTAATGGGGATCCCCTCCACCACCACCAATGTGTAGCATCCACCTGGATGATGTGATGGCAGCCATAGTGCGCCAGAACACTCACCACACACCAGCTATCAGTGGGGAGAAGCCATTTCAGAGATGGGGATTATTAGGAGGCCTTGATTGGTAAGGGCCAATGGGAAACTTGGCCAGGGGTTACACCCCTACACTTTTCGAGAAACATCCTGGGATTTTTAATGACCACAGGGAGTCAGGACCTCGGTTTTACGTCTCATCCGAAGGACGGCACCTGTTTACAGCATAGTGTCCCCATCACTATACTGGGGCATTAGGACCCACATGGACCACAGGGTGAGCACCCCCTGCTGGCCCCACTAACACCTCTTCCAGCAGTAGCCTTAGCTTTCCCAGGAGTCTCCCATCCAAGTTGTGAGTTGCAGGGTGATATGGCTGCTGGCAATATTTAAGCATATTGTCTAGCCTTAATCAGAATTATTAGGCATACTCCAAAATCTGGAGTACAGGGTCATAGTTTGGATAGAGCCCAATTAAACTATTATATGAGATTTCCATTAAAAATATTTTTTTAAATATTTTGTAAGATGACCGGCTGCTCACTTGTGTTAGGCCTTGAGCACCTACTGTATGTTTTCAAGTTCTGTCTTTTTTTGGGTGGTACTAAATGAATTATGATCCACCTTATTATTTGCTAATAACAATAAATCACTCCATGGTAAATTAAAATACAAAAGCTAAAGGAAAACATCTCAAGGTCAAAGAGCTCAGAGTCAGCTTTTCTCTTTCCAGGACAGTGCCTAGAGCCATAATGCAGGCCTAGAAAGGACTGAAGAGACCGAATTCTTCAATGGTTAGAATCTCACAATTATCCAGGAATAAGGGCCTTTACAAATAAAAGGCTAGAAGTTTTTAAGTAAATATATATGTGTGTGGGGAAATCTATATGCACCAATATAGATGGAAAATATTTCCCATGTGATACTAGACACTGAATATTTTTGGTTCTTCATTAACCAGTTGCAGTACTTCATTTAAAATAAAACAAGGACACTTTGGTATAAGACGGAGATCATAATTACTAAATATGGACAAATCAAGTTGCATCTGTTTTGTTGTTATAAATCCATCCAGCAAAGAATAAACAATCACAACCAACCATTCAAAGCTGTGATTTTAGAGCTCTATAAGAATGCATTTCAGCTGTTCAGTCGCAGTCCTGTATGCGTTTACACAGCGTGCACAAGAACGCGAGGGGTATTTCTGCACTGCTACAGAAAACACACGCTCATAATATTTCTATTATCCATTGTTGGCTACATTGTCAAGAAATAAAAGTATCTGAGGAAAGTAACAGAGCAGAGACCTGGGAGAAATCAGAATGAGCTTCACTGATTTGCTACAGAAAACACAACTGGCAAGCGCTCGAGAAAGATGCAACGCTTAACCTTCTGGGATTTACTGGCAGATTGTTCAATTCTGTTTTCCAATATGTTCAGAAAACCACAGCTCCCAAATGGTTAAAGATGAAGGTGGGAAGATAGTATTGTTTAAGACAGATAAAAGTAGTTGTATGAAGCCATTTCACATGGAAAAGAAGCTTTATTTCTTTTCAAAATGGTAAAAAAAAAATCTCTTCTTTTCCTTCCGCACTTATCTTCATTTAGCCCAGGTGGAGAGCTTTGTGCATGGGGCGGCCCCTGCTATGTACAAATAAATCAGAAAGTGGGTTTTGAACTCTTTATTTCCACTAGAAGAAGAGACTGACATCTTTCTCCCTTCCTTCACTGAAACTAAACTCTAAATCTGTGGCACAATAAAAAATCAGTCCAACGCTGATGCCCACGAGGGACACTAAGCATGTTTAATTTTATAACAATCTATTGGTTTGAGAAAAGAAAAGCTAATTGTTAATACAATTTGTTTGTTATCTGTTTAGATTTAAAACAAAAAAGAGACACCAAGCATTTCATATTGCCACACATAGATTCACGTCCTTTGACTTCTCTTTGATACGGATGTTTCTTAAGAATGAAGAGAATGACTCAGTTCAAAATCTGTATGTTTTGCCATTTCTGAATTCAGACGCATAGTTTTTCAATTCTTGTGTGCCATCCTTTGTTCAATGCAGGCAAACTGGGCAGCTTTCAAATTGCATCCTTGAGTAAAGCTTTTGAAGATTTAATTTGTAAAAAATGTCTCGGAAGAATGAGCTACAGCTGACAGAAACAGAAATAAATCTCTGTTATCCTGCTGGAATTAAATAAGGTTAAATTTCTCAAAGACTAATGTTTACAAGCTGTTTAGTAGGTGAGCTGGTGAAACAAGGAATTGTAATAAAAATACGAGACCCTCCTGAAGCTACCAATAATTGATAAAAAAGCCAGTAGTCGATTAGACTTTGTGGTTACCATTCTTACTTAAAGTCTTTCTATTGCCTCAGAAAATTTTAAATGAAGTTAGAAACATTTTTATTTGCCTTAAATGTTACATTTTCATTTGTTACCCTTTAAAAATTGCTTCACTGTTCAAAAGGCCAACAGTAAAACAAACAGGTTATTTCTAAATAAGTTCATAAATGAAATTTGTAGAGGTCAAACACATTTATACAAAATATTATTGTTACAATAAAGTGGGTAATTTTGTCAGATTTTGTTGTTGTATAAAAATGTTTAAGCTGTGATTTATTTTTAATTACTCAATTTACATGCATAAATTGCAAAACTAATAAGAACTTGTTTTAAATATCAAGGAATGGTACCAAGTTCTGCTTGACTCTAATAGGGGTATTCTCATTCCATTGTCCAAAAATTCCACCACTATTAAATATTAAAGCAAGGGCTGCGTAAAAGGACAAAACCGTACTGAACCCATTGAAAAGAATGATTATTGTTGGCAACACTGTTTCTCCAGTGCAGAAATTTGCATTTCTCTTCTCTTGGAAAGGGGATGATTTTAACACAATTCAGAGCACCAAAGATGGGAAAAATGTAACTCCTACAAACAGCCCCTAAGGACTGCTGGGTTGATAGATGTTGAGACTGCATGTTACTGCATGAAGTGAATGACTGGTTTATTTTCTCACTTACAGTACTCCTTTTGTGTGCTAATTCTGTGCATGAAAACGTCTCCTCTCACAGCTCCCTGCAACACAACGCAATACAGTTAATTAGGGACGAACCAGCGAAAGGTACTCCATATACTTGATACAGAGTGACCGAACTACACATGTGCAGACCAGAAGCGGCTTTAAAAACAGATTTAATTGATCGGTTCTGACCAGAATCACTCAAAATGTATCGATGAAAACAGACCCGAAACCTGAACTGATTAATTCACTGTGACTCCAAATGCCATTTTACTGATCCCAAGCCTGCACTGAAGAGTTCCTGTCAGTGAAAGCTCTTTCCCTATGTTATAGATGTTTATTAGTTATTTAGATGAACTCTAGCTTTTTACTCCACCCTTTGTCCCCAGTTTTTAACCTGGAAATGCAGGTTTGTAGTTTCCAATTGTGGTGCGTGGCTACGTGGGCTTTTTATATCTAATGTACAGTTGTTTGCATTTATTTCCCAATCTGTTTTATTATGATAATGAATTTGATATTTCGCAAAAGGAGATATTTGGAAAATGCAGAGATCCTTATTGCATTATTTATATTTATAAAATGCTATTAACGCCATGACAAAGCTTGGAGAAGTGAGATTGCAATGCTGAAAATGGAGTTTATGCTAATAAACTGACAGCCATTTACCACCGTCCAAAATGACGGATTGGTCTATTTCCAAAAAGAATAAAGGAAATACATGCCCCACACAGCAAGCATTTTAAAAAGGTGAAGAGCATTTTATTCACGAGTGTGGCACTTTATGAGGGAATATTTATTAAACGGGAACGCAGAGGTTGTATTGTACATTGCAGATGAAAGGTGATTCAGTAGACTGGAAAAAAAATAAAAATTAAACAGCCGACTGGAGAGAAAGACCCACACACACGAGAGCAAATGAAAAAGGTCTGCATTTCACTTCAATGGGAGTAAACTTTCACCACAGAAATCGTGGCACTAACTTATATTTCCTTTCTCTCTGACATCAGCTTTTATTATCTCTGACCTCTTGCGATGCCTGAGTAAAAGAACTAATAATTTCTGTAATCTCTCGCCTTATGAATATACTTCACACACGCTGGGATTGGTTTAAATGAGTTCAGACCAGGCCCTCAATAATGCAATTTTAGATTTAATTTGTTCCTTATACTGGAAACAAAGCCATGGTAACAGCAATGAATATGTCACCTTTTATAACACTGCTTTACAGTTAAAGAGTGCTCAACTGTGAACCAGCACTTTTACAAGTGGCTCTCAGTTTGGAAAATGAAGCCTGAGGTGTATGTAACACCAAACACAAGTAGAACTCAACATGTCAGTTGTCTGTGTACACAACCCTTTAACAGAGCAGAAGTCAGGGGTCACTGATATATCTACACGTTCTAGAGAGGAAAAATTAAAATATGAACAAGCTTAACTTCTCTTAACTTCTAATACATGCAGGTGTTTTCCAAATCATATACAGAATTTCAGGCAATGTGACAGAAAGCTGGTTTTAGGGACAAAAGTGCATTCAATACTTGTTGTGTAATGAAAAGGAACAATCAGGTGTAATCAGTATGGGATATCACAAAAACACAGAATAACTGCATGTTTTTCTAAATGTACGATGTTCATCATCATGCACTTCCCAGTAGGGGTGTTTTCCCTTTCCTCTCCAGCTCTTGGATGACATGGGTTACAGTGGTGATTGGTTTTCTGGAGTTCCCACCTCAGCTGTGCTACTGGGCTGAGGTCTGGAGATTGATGCCCAGTCAAGAGCTTTGCCCTTCTGCTCCCTTAGTCATTTGGCAGTAGATCTGGAGACGTGCTTAGCTTGGTCATCCTGCTGAAAACTGAGCTTTCCAGCAGACAGAACCTTGTTTTTGATAAAACATTCTGATATATTTTAGAATACATCAGTCCCTCAATTCTAACAAAGACACTGGGAAAAGACGATGTACTGTAACACAACCCTAAAGCAGAAAAAGGTCTATTCCTACTTTTCACAGAAGTGTTAGTGTTTTTTTTTTCCTTCAGAAGCCACCATCTTGGCTCAACCTTGAGCCAAAATGGCCACTGAGCAACAGGAAAGAGCAAGAGAATTAGACATACCTGAGCAGAATGGAACTCTGCAAGAGGGGAAAAAAACTGGGCAGGATTAGGTTCCATGCAGAATTAGCCACGTCTCCGAGGGCAATCAAGAGGCGTGCAAGGTTACAGCCTGAGGAGAGAGAGATCGAGACAACACCTCGACTGGCGGTTGCTGTGTCGAGGACAGCAGTGTCCCTGAGCAAACAGGATCAGCTGGAAGAGCAGAGAGTTAGGCCTCCAAGACTCTTTCTAGAGATGGATCGGTTTGGCTAACGGTCCTACGGGAGCCAGCATGCATGAGACAGGATGTGAGGATATACTGTAGGTCCTGCTGTACTGAAGTGTGTCACGAGGCGGCGTGTGTGTGGCAAGCAGCCGGAGTGCCACTGCAGACTGGGGAACAATAGAGCATGGACCCTGCAGAGCGAGTCCCAAGGAACACTGCCTGGCAGACCGCGAGAGTACAGAAGTAGACTCAGTTGTTTTGCATTTATGTAATTGATATATTCAGTACTGCCTTTCATACATTATCCTGTTTTAGTCAATACCTTGAGGAATCCTCATGTACACATACATTTACTTTCATAAATAAGCCTCTAGTTCAGTTCATGGAGAGTAGGAATGAATTTGGAGGCCGCTGCACATCTTTTCTAACAATCGCTTAACTGATGATAAAGAGCTGAATATAGAAAACCTTTAATCTTTTAATTAACAGGTTTCACATGTAGTGTGTTAACATAACCCATAACAAAGGCAACGTTGTATAGTGAATAGATGTTGGCCTTAATCCTTCATTATTTTATTTAAAGTTACGTATATTATATTATTTTATTTTTGCAGAACGCAATTTATTCTTTTAAAACTGCCTAGCATAGACAATCTATGATTCAATTTGTTATGCTTTTATTATTTTTTGCCTTTTATATGTTTCAGAGTATCTTTGAAGTCATAGTTCAAATATAATTTAATTTATGGCCGTATAGAATGCTTCACATACAAGTAGAAAGGTTTAATGATGCTAGCTTCATTACCAAACAGGCTGACTTATTTTCTTAAATAAGTACATGCCTTTCTTCAAACATTAATGCTCAGTTTACTTCGAGAGCATTGGCTATTAAAGTCCATCAGAATACTACTTTTCTAATAGCATACTTTAAGCAGGCATTATAAAATGCATGCTTAAGTACTGAAGTTAATTTAATACTACTTTATTTATACACAATTGGTTAAAGTCTTTGACAGGGGATTGTTCATACTGTTTCATAAGGAAAACAGTTCTGTTTATGGCAAAAAGTTAAAGTTTTAAACTCATTAGTAGGTTTCTTTTATTCTAATTGAATTCATTTGGAAGGAAGCTTTTTTTTTTACTATGAATGTTATGATTTTAAGCCATTTAACCCCCAAAAATCTGTTTATTGTGTCAATACATTTTTTTAAACATGGCTCCAGAATCAGGAACATTAATGATAACGGTAATATTACAGGACTGCACTTCAGTGACGCTGTCTGAAAACGAATGAGGTAAAAAGGAGCTCTTCTGTCTGTAACTCATTATAACAGCATTAGTGGTTCTGCTGCTCTATCCCAGTGATTTAGACATCAAGCTGCCTCTTTCATCACTGATCGCCATAACAACCTTCTTTGTGCTTTCAAATCCAGTTGCATTTTCATCATTTTCATTATTTTGCCTTTCTTCAGAATATTTGTGTGTGTATGAACACATGTATGTCACTTCTACTCACATTTCATAAAAAAGTACAAAAAAATACACTAACTGGCAAACAATCTGTTTAATCACTATTCATGAAATATGTCAAGGCAACATGAATTTACTATCTATAATTAAGTGAATAATAAAAATATAGATTTTACAACGTCACATTTTTCAAACAGTATTTTGTTAAAATATTTATGCACGTTTCTTTGATAAAAATGTTCAAAACTAGATATTCTGCATGTCTAGACCTTTGGAGTACAATGGAATTAACAAGCATCTTAGGTCAAATTATAATGTAGAGATGAATGGGGACAACAAACGCCTTCCATGTGGTTATTTTATGAAACTGATGAGACAGCAAGTAATATTCTGTCCCATTAAAAACCCCAGAGCACAGCTTTTTCTCCCTATTTTTACATTCCTTGCACCGGGAATGTGTGATAGGGTCCCCACAATCCAGCACGAGTGAAAATTACTGAACATCTGCAATGAAATTGGTTTTCTGTGGAAAACTGATGGATCACTTACTGCCAATGACTGGAAGGAAAAGTACTTGTTTATGCCTTTATATAATGAATTTTTATGAGCTGCAGATTGCTGTTTATAGGAAAATGCACTTTAAGCTGCTATAGTTGTAATCTAGAATTCAGCATTAAGGGCATTGAATTATTGGACTGACCTAACTGCTGCAGTGTCCATTGACTAACTAAACAGCATGATGAATATTACCTCGGTAATCAAAGACAATTTTCAGAAAACAAATATAGTTTTAATTCAACTGTAACAACACTTGTGAAACGGCATACTTTTGCTCAAGAAACTAGAAATATGATTTTTAGAACAAAGACAGTGTTTAATCATGTGATGAGTACAGTAATGCACTGTACCTGTTACTAATCAGATACTCTTAAGATGCAGCAATCCTGTTGGTTAACACTGTGGTTATTTTAAATTAGTTGCTTTGTCTCTGGAATGTAGCTTAACCCCCCAGATCTTTTTTTTAATCTCAGGGACGGCTCAGATGGCATCGTGAGAGCATTTTGTCACCTGGTTTTGACCCCATAGATCACCCATGTAGCGATCCCAGGCTACTCAACAGTCTATCTGTGTATAAATGGCTGCTTTCCACATGACCCTGTTCTATATGTGCTCTCGAGATTTACGGGCATTCTGAGCCATAAAAGGCCAAGCAGGAATACACGGCATTTTTTTAATGGTGGATAATACATTCAATTTTTTTTCCTCACAAAAAAATGAAAGCGGGAGAAAGTGTCCAGGCCAGGTATCATGCAGCATCCCCACAGTAAATATTGAAACACTTTCATTACAGAATGTACTGGAAGTTCTCGTGGGTTTCCGTCTGTTGTCCAATGTTTAATGCAGAAACAAATGGAGTCTCTGAGTCATCATAAGGTCCGGCCAATCCCTCCGAGGGTCCCGAAGTTTACTCCTGCTGCAGCAGGTCAAGCTGCACTGCAGCTGGGTAATCCTCCGCCTGGCAGGAACACGGGCCTCTGTGAGGCTGCCGAGCACCAGACAGAGCCTCCCAGATCCTGTGATTAATGCCACTTGGCCCTGCTTCTCGCCCGTGTCAGTCTCTCAGAGCACACAACTCAGGGATGCCCTTGACCAAGTGAAGCAAAGCTCACACCCTCCTGGGTTTTGCTTAGAATCGAGTCTGTTTTTTTTCTTTCTTCTTCATTTTTATCGTCGGGCTTTGTACTGCAGTTTCCCGACCACACTGGGCCGACCGGCGTACTGGAACGGAGGAAAATGAGCTGCCTGCCTGGGCCTCGCGAGCCTGTTGCCAGCCTGCTTTCATCATAGGAGGTGGCATGTAGAAGGTGCCCCCCTTCGCTCCCCCCTACACCCAGAAGTGCTACTGTCCCCTTCAAAAATTCATCAGCAAGACCGCCAGCTGCCAACAACGGGGACTCCTGTAATTGCACCACTTTGTCTTCCTCAGCAGGAGTCGTCAGGAAGCAACAGTACTTCAGAGCTCTAAAATTACCATTGCATAGGTGAAAATATCCATTAAAATGCAAAATTACCAGATGTGCAGTAGTCCTGCGGTAAGCCCCTGTTTGATGAAGTACCAAGTTGCTGGAGCTGAAATCCACAAATGGCTCCAAGCATAAAGATGGTCTACTGCACTAGATATGGATGGGTGGTAGACTATAAATCACCCATGGGGAAGGGGTTTTTAATGCAGCACTCTCGGCTTACAACCAACATTTTCTGATGTGCTGCAACATAATAAAAGATGCCTCCCATTGAGAATAATCGCCTGCAGCACCGCTAGTTAAACCTCTGGGTCATGATGTATGCTTCCATACAAAGGTAGAGGAGTCTCTGATGCCCTAAAGGACCACAAGAAATGTGATATCAACCGTTTTTTGAATCTCACATAGGAATATCAAACTGCAGATTCCATGCTGCCATGCCATCAGGCACTTGTTTCTAACTGTGCTTCCGGCACTGCTGCTAGTTAGCAGCTGGACGGTTGTGAGCTGGACTTGGGATGTGTCATGCCAGCAGGGCCTGGCAGGAACCTGACTGTAGTTGTAACAGTTGTGCGCTGTTACTGTACCTCCAAGTTTTCCCCAGTAGCCTGGGCTGTCCAGCAAATCTGATAGCAAAACTGAAACATATCCGATTCTACCCCTCTTCACGTGACACGCAAAGGCACCGTCTGTCTTTCTTAAAGCATGCAGTAAAAGGAATAATGACAGGAAGGCAAGGAGCCGTGATAAGGGTCCATCTGCAATCTGTCAGACTTCACAACGGGTGTAATATTCAAGGCTGGCCGGCCAGCGTCTCTGCTCAGAGACACGGAAAGGAATTGAAAGGGTCCCACGGTTTGCGGTTTCTTCATGTTACACATTGGACCTCTCTTAAGACACTGGATTTGAGAGGGCTGCTGCTCCTGCAAGAATTATAAAAGGGTCTCATGGAGGCAAGAGTCCTTCCCAACAGCCTGATACCTGATTCTTACCTAAACCACTGAAGATGCATGAACCATAACCTGAAGTCCTGCTTTCTCAGATGTTTCTCATTTTTGCCACAGAGAGCGAAAGGCGGATTTGGTGAGATGATCATTTATTTAAATGTACTGGGCTTTGTTAGTTTGTCGAAATTCAGAAAAAACACAATACCCCATACCATCAGCACTATAAAAGTTTGATATCCCCTTTGGCTGCTCTACCGTAATTTAATAAGCTGGTATTGTTGGCCTGGAAGGTCAATGTCCTGTCAAAGGAAGAATATTTTTTAATTTTAATGTAGTCTGGAGTAGCCCACTATTTCTTTCACAACTTGTTAGCTGATGAGAGGTTTCTTCTTGAATTTAATAATCACTGATTATTAACACTGCATTGAGACAGTATTGACTTGCTGATTCTAAGCTATTTGTCCCTGTAAAAATAATTTTAAAAAGCAATGTAAAAGTTGAAGCTTGATGTGGTAAATAACAGCCCAAGAGTCTTTCATCAGCTACTGATAACCGTGGAAGTGACTCTCAGCTGTAGGCACTCCAATCTCCTGAGAGTCTCTCCTGTCAAGCGGGATGTCTTCCTGCAACACCCAGGACCAGCACGAGGGCAAATGTAAAAACGACACCAGCTTTATTTCAGAATTGAATTTGCATGCTACAGCCTTGGCATTAAACTTCCTTTTTACCCATCGTTTATAAAGAACCCCATATCAACAGATTACAATGTGGGGCAAAGTTGGATTTTGTTCCTAAGTACCACAAGGCAAACTGGGGGAGATCAATGTCATTCTGCTAATTTTCCCCCAAACAACACTCTTGGATTATTCTGTGTCCTCATGAATGAAAATGAGTTTGACATCTCAAGTAGAACCCTGTCAAGCATATTACCTAATTAGCAGCAGTATATCTCAATAAATTAATAAGTATTTAAAATATTAAGATAATGTATTTATAGCCAGTGACAGGGCCTGCCTGAACAAGACTAGGGATTCCTTCTAAGATTGCATAGCTAAGCTTTTATTCAGGTTTATAAACTGCACATTTGGAGAAATTACAATGTTTTTTACCATACATAAAACTATTTGTTATATTTTTAAACTGGCAAAGCTCTGCTTTCTGCTTGTTTGCATTAATTCAATGAGAAGGCTGTGTGGGTCTAGAACAGGGGAATTCAGTGAGGAGGCTGTGTGGGTCTAGAACGGGAATTCAGTGAGGAGGCGGTGTGGGTCTAGAACAGGGGAATTCAGTGAGGAGGCGGTGTGGGTCTAGAACAGGGGAATTCAGTGAGGAGGCGGTGTGGGTCTAGAACAGGGGAATTCAGTGAGGAGGCTGTGTGGGTCTAGAACAGGGGAATTCAGTGAGGAGGCGGTGTGGGTCTAGAACAGGGGAATTCAGTGAGGAGGTGTTGAGGGTCAAGAATGGAATGCATAGTCAAGTGTGGGAGATGATTTCTTGGGATCTTAGATCCCAAGATCTGGAGATCTGGAAGCCTCTACTAACCAAACAAGAAAGCACAGATCCAATGCATTTTTATGAATTTATGGGGTATCATGAAACATTCACAGATGTAAACTATTTGTTGGGCTTGTATTGGATTTTTTCTGTTCATTTGTTCAGTACACCTAGTGACATAACATTATCAGCCAAAACAAAGTTCTTCTGTACTGGATTTGTTACTATCAGAAGATTATTCACTGAAAATATATTTCTGACAAAGCCCATCTGTAGCATTTTTTCAACATTTTTTTGTATTTGCCAGTTTGCATGAACAAAGACTGACCTACTGTACCTGTAGTGTTTGTTTTCTTTAAAAGCATTTTTATTATTCTCAACAAGTCTATGGATTTCTGGTAACAAATTCCCAAACATACCTGGTTATATTCAATGTAAGCAAGATATATTAGTAAGACTGTCAAGCAATTCAATATAGAATAGAGCAGTAATTGTTTTTACAATCTATTCATTTTCCTTTGTCTTCAAAAGAAGAGGAGAAAACATTTAATTTACAAACTTTACTCGATTACTTTTGAGAATTGTCATTTGTACTGAAACCTTTTCTTATCAGTTGATAGGTGTGTCTCTATCCAAGTCTTTTTTAAAAATAAAAGATTCTGATTTTTTACATGTTTTTCTTATTAAATAATGATGGAATTAAAGGATGAAAAATGTAACTAATATAAATGATAATAGAAGCCTTTGCCTGAAAAAGAACTGCAATGTGCTGTGATCTAAGCAGCCTAGAGAGATTGATCTCCTGATCATTATTTGGCATATTCTTAATAATGAATTTCAGATTTTAAAAAGAGAGCAATTAAAGATTTACAGCGCTCTAAAATTATTAATTAGATAAATGATTCATTAAAATGGTGACACAACGGGAGAAGAGAGAAGTGCTCTTCTCAACTTTCAAACCATTCGACAATTAAAATGTAAAAGCAACTCTACTATTCAGAAAAACACTGAATTCTGACATTGAGGTGACAGTTGTACAGGTTTATTTCTGAATATCAAATGTGTTTTGTTTTGCAATGCTAACGGACATTTTATTCTTTAATAAAATACTGTCACTAAACCTTTTGTGCTGTGGGACTGAGAGGGACTGCTGTTGAAAGCCATAAAGTATAACCTTTTAAAATGTAATGAATTTCGTGTTCCATGTTACAAGTGAAATGAAGTTCATGCCCGACCTTACTTTCTGTAAATCCTGAAGGTAAGATGGTCGAGGCTTCATGCAGGAAATGAGAATTCTGTGGAATTTAAGACACCTGATAGTAGTTAATAAGCAATACTTTTCTGATGCGACATCGAAATGCACTGTCTGTAAAAGTATGCACTGTATTGTGCAGTACATAATATACAGTATTATCCTCCAAAAAACTGTACCCCGGTATTGCTTGGCATCTTCATGTGAGAATAAATGAGATGTGTATTTTGAAAGCAGCTCAACTTCGTAAGTTTTATCGTTTCAGCTAGAGAAATGCACAAAAATTGTGTCTGAAACCAGATTAAATAATCTGTTCCCTCTATTGTAAATATCACTTTTCACCGCTTTTATGATTGAGCCTGTATATAAATATATATATATATATCAATGAATCAATTGACTTTCAGCTGTTTAGATCTATAGGCTCAGATTTTTCATGTGTTTGTTTATAAATTTGCGAACGGAACAATTTTTGCTATGCAGGTTAATCTTTGCAGACATCAACGGTTCACTGATTTCCATGAGGATCTCAGATTTAGGCAGCTTCGCAGTGTGGTTTCCATGGTGACGGGGGACATGATTTTCTCAGCTAACAGAAAAATCTGCACTGAAGTGCGCAAGGATATTGTCATCATATTTTGCACACAACATTATTGGTTCGTCTTTCTCTGCTTGTTTGTTTTGAATACTTGGCATCACTGTGTACACAAATTCAACGCCGTTACTCAGAAGTCAGTATTGATCAGATCCCATCCCTGCTTGTAAGAGGTTGCCTTTCTTCAGAATAATGCAAAAAAAAAGCTAAATAAGATAAATAGCTCTGAATAATGAAATGTCATCAAAACATTTGTGTATGCAGGATATCTGTCTCTAGCATACCATGACACAGAAGGTGAAACTAATTTGTTAATTTTTCAGATCACATTTATCATTAGTTTAGATGACAAAGTTATAGGATTTACCACCCTGAAGATGTCATTTTTTTTAAATGGGCCATAATGTTCAAACACCTTAGGCTGAATGTTAATGTAAAAGCAACATGTAACATCGTACTTATTAGTTGCTAACAAAACGCAGTTTTTATCGGAAGAGCAAAGGTATGATGTTAAACTATTTTGCATCAAAGATTTAGTCTCATGACATAATTTCAATGAAAAACTGAGACGATGCCTTTGTTAGGGTGCTGCGTTCTGATATAGTTGCATTTTGTACAATAACAACAATTCATAAACATTCCCAGGAATGGCATTAGTATTTAATGTAAATGCTTCTACCTGACTTATCTCGATAAATTTCGTTTGTAATATTTTAGTGGATTCAATTTCTGTGTTTATAATAATGATGGCGGAAATTACTGACAATTTCAACTAAATACGACTATGTTAAATTGACTTTAGGCATTTAACAAATATTTTCTAAAGCACTACATTTTTTAAAAGTATTTTCATACCATTACGCAGGAACCAGATAAGTTCTTATTCTTTTTCAGTAGTGTTTGCTTTAAACAGTCTGTAATGGGACTGTGTCTGTATGAACACCGTTTGCAGTTAATATTCCGCTATAGGTAACTAAACAAAATTTAACTCCCGGCAGAAGCCCACAACATCATTTTTCTTCGAGGCCTGGTGCGTTACTGTGTTGGCTAGCATCCCACAATCCGAGGTTCTGCGGCGGAATGAAACTGGGTAAGGATTCACAAACCAGAAAAAACCTACGGCTTGGCTGACTGACCGACCCCTTTAATGGGCCAGGGAAATTAAAAGAGCGCGGAGACAGTCCGGTTCTGAAGCTGGACTGCAGTCGGAACCGGTTGTGAGCAGAAAAGACGCTTCTTAAGATGTGGTACCGGGGACACTGGCACGGCAGTCTTAAGACTTTAAAACCTCCTCGTTGACATTCATGGTCAAAACGCAAAACGAAGTGCCCTGAAAGAGACATCCCGACAGCATGTTTTGCGTTTACTTTCGATTTTTACAAATTTGATGTCAGTTTAAAAAAAAACTGAATGTGAGAACCATTAAGACTCTAGGGTGGAAGACTCAAAACTCAAGAGAATTATGATACGAACAATGAAAAATGCAACTGTGTGTCCTGTATGTTACATCATGTAAATTTATCAAGGAAAGGAAGTACTTAAAGAGGACTTAGAATACTATGTGTAAAATGCATTGTCTTCCAGGAACCAATATAAAACAAATCATCAGATCTACCTGTACATTTTCCCATGGGCATTCCACATTGTGAATTAATGCCTTAGCACATTTTCTACGTGTGGTTCATACATCCGAAACCACAAGGGATTAAAATTAAACTACTCCCAAGAAGGAATAAGTCATTATTTTAACAAAAGTTAAAAACGTTTGTTTTGCACGACCAGTTTTGAATTGGTGTTTACGCACAACTGGAACAACGTCTTTTTGTAAAACACCGTCTTCCGCCCTCGCAGGCGGGTGCCGTTTCAATCAAACTTGCAAAGTCGTTATCAAAACTTTAAAAGCGCTTAGATTCAGTTTAAGCCGCAGGAAATTCAAGAGCACATCTGGAGGGATGTCTGAAGATTATTTGCAATTTTGTATTTATTATACATCAATGAACTCAAAACCTGGCTGAAACCTGCTTCACCTCAGGCTCATTACAGAGCAGACTGGCCTGTGATCCCTAGTAATTCCCTCCTGTATCTTCCCGATTCCCGAGTGCTGCTTGTTTGAGATCCCAGCCAATCAGTGCTGGGAGCACATGACCATTCAGGTACCGCATTTTCCACGCAGGCATGTGGTTTTCCTTTGTAGATTTAAATGGGCACCACTGGGGGTATCACATTCTCTGCCATGCTGCTCCATCCCTAAACCCTTTCAGAACAGGCGGCCTGTTTTGCAATCAGATGCATTTCCAGTTTGCTGTATGTGTGTGTGTGAGACTCACTTTATGTTACGAGACGAATGGCACAACATATGGCCCTGATTTAAAACTACATGTAACGATGGCCTATGCCGGTACAGGCCACACCTGAGATACACTTCACGTGTAAGTGAATCTTAAGATGGCTTGAATGAAGGTCTGAACTGAACTGGGCTGTGGATGCAATCTCACACTTATGAGCGTTGTAGTGCACATCTGTACAATCGGGCTGCTCAAGTCAGAGACGAACTGAATGCAATTAAAATTTAAGTTCCCATACTGTGCTTCCTCAGTGCTATGTAAGAGATGTACAATTTAGAATATAGTGCTAAAGTACAAAGGAAAAAAACATAACAATAATGTCTGCTCTGAAAGCCATGTCCCTGAATGTGGTGTCCACGGTAAAAGACTTCACAAGCCAAGCTCATGGCTGTGTGGTACAAGGACCTGGAACGGAGTTCACTCCTCCTCCCCGCACGCTTTCCTCGTGCAAAACATGAGAGTTACACAAACTGCGCAGTACAATAGGTGACCCTCTTTACTTAGGAACTTGTAAATGGATAAACTAAGTTTAAAAGAGGAGTCCTTCACTTTTTTGATTAAGTATCTTTGTGGGAGGCATGGTGGCACAGTGGTTGGCATTGCTGCCTTGCAGAGCTGGACCCTGAGTTCAGTTCCTGGGCTGCTGTCTGTGTGGAGTTTGTATGTTCTCCCCGTGCTCAAGTGGGTTTTACTTCAGGTGCTCCGGTTTCCTCCTGCGGTCCAAAGACATGCTGGTAGACACCCTGGTGTGTGTGTGTGTGTTAGTGCGTACCTGTGATTAACTGACGTCCCATCCAGGGTGTACCCTGCCTTGTGCCTGTTGCTTGCTGGGATAGATTCTGGCTCCCCTGCAGTCCTGTAATGGATAAAGCACTTAGAAAGTGGATGGATGGAAGTATCTTTGTTTATATTTTCAATTTTTGGAATAATGGCAGGAACATTTCTAGACAAGGAAAATGCTTGTTAGTACCACAGGCATGAAGTATGCTCAACTTTAGCATATTCTTTTAAGAAATCATTACCCTTTCAATGACTTTATGGAAACAAAGGATCTTCAGTACCATTGACAATATTATGCAAAATACAGGACTAGATATTTTTAAGCCTTTTTAGGGTGTTTTGAATGGCACAAATGGAGAATTTATTATTTTTTCAATAGCAACCATTAGAGGAGAGGTCCTGCATCTGAGTTCTCTCTCTCAGGAAAGTTCCCTTATTCCTTGCACTGCTATATTTCTAAATAACATGCATTCACTTTAAAAATTCTTAAAGAGTGAACTAGCGTTCAGCTCCTAATGAATAGCTTTTCAATCAGTGGCTGGGAAAATAATATGTAAGAAGTTGGTGAACAGAAGAAACATAAGAAAGTTTAAAAGTGAGAGGAGGGCATTTGGTCCAGCAAGCCTGCTGGGTATCAATTGATTGAGCTGTTGGTGAATTGGTCAATCTATCTGAAAAAGCCATGGATTTCTTTGCACACAAAAAGGCAGGTGTGCCTGTATGTTAGTGAGCCCTTGCTTCTTAGAAAGACATGCGGTTTTCGACAGCTACGCACAATAGGTATTGTCAATGGCTCTCAAAGCATGGTACACGACCACTTCTACTTTTGGTATGTTACGTTTCATAATTAACTTGATTTCGGAAATTGGCAGTGCACACCTTCAAATTTCATTGTGCTTTTAGTTAACTGATGAAGTGTCATATTAAGAAAGAAGCTCTGACATTTGTTATCAAGAGATCAAATAACTGGCCCTCAGATCCTTAGAAGGATCTCATTCTCAGACATAAGAGCCTCTCTAAGAATAACTGGGTGTCAGTAAGAACTACTTGAAAGTCTGCAGGCCCTGCATTACCTGAACCCATTCAGGAAGCGAGGTTAGGATGCCTTTACATGGGTAAAAGTCAATAAATTGTATTTTGTTTCTAGAACAGCACACCATTTACCATCAGCCTTCTGTACTCTTAAGCATAAGATTTTCAAGGCAGTGTTACAGTATAACAGCTTGTGCCTTAATCTGCTGCTTTTTTTTACAAAAGAGTCAAAAATATGTCATAACATCTGCTTTGTTGTAGTTTTCTATTGGTGCTCAGTTCATTCTAAGAGCTGCGGCAGGCTGCGTTCTATTCTGTTAACATAACGCAGACGCTTGGAGCTCTATTTCAATTAAGCTATGCCAACACATGTCCACTGGGTACAATAGGTAAGTGGCAGCATTACCAGGATTAAAACAGAGCTTTTTATATTTAAAACTATTAATCAGGGAAATAAACGGCCGACATCAAAGGAGCCAGAATGTGAGACATAATGGGAAAACTAGCTCATCAAAGTGAGGATCTAGCTGAAATCCTCATTCACAATAGTTTCAAGCACAAAAGGCGTGGGGGGCAATTCACAGAGCAAGTTCTTAGGATGTACAAATTACACACACGAGCAGTGGAAATCAATACTGGTGAGACTGCGTTTAGGCAACTCAGAACACGGGAAGAATTAAGAGTCTTCAAGTTTTAATGATAAATTTAAAGCTAATCAACTACCCCGTTTTGAGAGTGATATTGTTGGAGCCCAAGGAATGGCTGTAGAAAATGTCGGATCTCGGGCTCCCGTTTTGTACTTCTGATTATGTACTGGCCATGCGAAGTTTAACAGCACGGATCTGTCAAGAAATGCACTTCTGCTTGTGCCCATGCAGAAGACATACGCCATGTGTGTGCACCAGCTGTCCCGAGACCGGGGGGCTGTGCCCTGCTGGCGAGGTGAGGTGGCAGTGGTGCTTCCACTCAGTGCGAGAGGAAGCGCAGGTCCAGACGTGTCAATAACAAGGGAACCCGATTAGAGTCGCGGTGTGAGGAAACAGGACCATGAACGCCAATTTTTGTGTTAAAAAAACATTTAGGATCAACTACCGTTTTTAATTACATGCTTGCCCAATTTAGTATTACCAGACAGTCAAGGCTCCTGTGGTCTGGCCAAGACTCCTGTGCCACTCGAGTGAATTGTCAGTCTTGAATCCCAGCAGTCTTGCTCTCCCAGCACATATTAAATGAGAAACAGGCCATCAATGCAAAATGACAGTATGTACAGTATGTGTCCGGTTGTCTGATTGCACGAGTTGGAGGGATGATTGTTGGTGCCTGTCCTCCAGGTGCATCACTGAAGGTGGCAGCCGACCTGCTGAGGCTCTGTTGAGAGGTCAAATAAATCACCGACAGGAAGTGCAGTCCACGACACAGTACGATCTTCAATTACTGCCCACGTCATGCAGCGATGAGACAGCCATTGTTGTCTGAGTGATGTCATATCTCTGTAAACCTCCGAGACCTTTAGTGGACATCTCGTGTAACTTTAATCACTGCTGGAGGCAGACAGACCTGCTCTTAGTGGTATTCTCTATTGTTTTGGAAGAGCAGTTTGATCTATACTGTATAGTAACATTCTGCATGCACTCACATACATCTGGGCCGTGGCAGTCTCTAACAGGCTGCCCAGCCATGTTGTTGTGGGAAATACCCCAGCTTCTTTCAAGACACAGCTGAATTAGATACTTGGATCAATTAGCTACCAACTACCTAATGTTCCTGAATGGCCAAATGACCTCCCATTGTTTGAACCCTTTCTTATGTTCTTATTTCCGTCATCTTTCAGAGGAAAAATCTATGGCACATTTTTTACAGTTGTTAACCACTGGCAGATAAAGGATCACGCTTTCAGTGTCTCTGCAATTTAAGTCATTTCCATTAAAACCAATATACCGTACATACTTTGAACACACATTATCACGATTGAATCATTATCTACTGGCAGTCATAAAGAAAATAAATGACACCAAAGACAAGTAGCAGGTTTATTAGCATTGTACATTTGCTTTTTTTTTTAATTGCCTGGTCTTATGAGAAACCGAGGACAAAGAAATCAAAATCCGAGATGAAAAAGTGATCACCTTCAAAACATTTAATTAAGCCAGAGTGATCAAAAAAGGTGGGACTTTCTAGCAGGTTTCATTCCACTTGGGGTACATTTTGCCTCAGGCGTAAGTCATTCATGTAGGTTAACGTCAGAATAACTAACTGTCTTTGAAGTCATTACTGGGATTAGAGTGTAATTTGCCTCAAAGTTGTCCAGTACTGCTTGGGTTTGTTAGAGTCTGCAGCCACCTCAGGCAGAAGCAAAGGAGATGAGCGAGGGCTGTAGGCCCGTCGGAGACCCCTCCCCCCGCAGACACAAGACCACGGTGATTTCGCCAGGAGCCCTCAAATTCTTAAACAAACACTAACCATCAAAATGTATCTGAGTAGGCTAGAAGATCAAACTTCCCAGGTTTTTTTCCCCGGCAATATTTGCAAGTGGATATTTGCTAAACTGGCATTTGAATCCACCCGTCATGCTGCGACTAAAGCCACAGAGCGAAAATGTGGTGGGAAGCATGTTTTCCCAAAACACTGTTTTCCCAGAAAAAGGGGTAACACACCATTTGTGTCTTCAGAGTGTGTTGTAAACTGTTGCTCTACAGCTGGACTAATAAGATTTGAGCTGGAATTCTAAGGACACAAGGACGGCCCCGGAAGGGTGCAGACCGGACAGCCCATAGCGCTCATGAGGAAGCAGGGAGCTCAGCCAGGTGTTTCTTTAGGCATCCCGGGAGATCAGCTTCAACAACGCCAAGGCACCCACTACCTTTCATGTCAAAAAGTGTCTCCTCCAGCCAGTCTTAAATGCATTTTACCCTATTCCTTGTGCCATCAGGGCTGTTGTTCACTGCACAGCACGGAGTGATTAATTTCTGATCAGGATTTACCCCACCTGAGCTAAGTCTCCTCTGTAAGACCTGCCACTCATGGCTGAAGAGATTCAGCTCCTTTATGCCACCACGACGTGTACTGTGTTCGCAGTCAAAAGAGGATATGTGCTGCTGCTGTTGTACTAGTGAGCTGACATACTGAGAAATGTCTACTGCACATTTGTCAGATTAAAAAAAAAAAATCAGGAAAATGAAAATATTTTGCCAGATACAGGAAATAAGGATTCACACTGGTTAAGCAGGCAACAGTGTAGTTTCCCCCATGGTTTTTGACAATTCAGGTCTGGATGCATATACATGTGAGTAGATGTGTAGCTGCTTTTGTACAGGATTTCACCCTAAAACAGTAGAAGGAATTCAGGAACAAGTAATAGGTATATTCCATGCTGAAAAGAGAACAGAAATGACAGACTTGTTTTCGTGTAATCTTCTCTGTTCACATGCAGGTTTCGACTTCACCCCTCTCTTCACCTCTCCACCCGAGTGGCCCCTCAGCCTCTCCCCTGCTCCCGCCTCCTCCACTCTCCCAGCTTTTGTTCTCCCGTGCCATTTAATCTTTGCTGTCTGCCCTTTCTTTCTCACACCCGAAGAAGGCTTCACAGCTGAAATGCTGTGTTTTCTCTCTTCTCTTTTCAGCATGGAATAAACATTACTTGTTCCTTTGCAGCCTACGCATGCAGACGCAGCTCCCCACCTGAAGGAATTCAGTACTGAAGTGTAAAAATTAAAATGATTTCTAACCCAAGACCTTCGGGACTATAAAACATTGCAAATGTATGGGCAGCATGTTCTGCTGCTGTTTCAGTTATTGTTTAGTCCTGCCCTTCCCAGTGATAATGACAAAGTGTCTTTAATGGTATGAAATCACTGGGTATGTTAGTTGGAAGTATTTGCGCGTTGGGACTGACGGTGATGACTAGTGTAAGAATTAATCTGCACTGTACACTTCTGTTTTGATCTTATTGTATTATGTGGCTTATTATTAGTGCTTAAGAAATAAGCATTATCCTTAAGAAGCCAATAAAAGCATGGCTGCCACCCCAAAGTCAGTGCACTGGAGCACAGGCTATCAATGGCATTAAACAGCAGACTATAATTACTGTGTTTAATCTGGCACTGAATCTCCAAATCAAATGGGTGCAAACAGATTTTCACCGGTTAGTATTGCTTGGTCAAGCCTTTTACTATTTAAAAAAAACAGAAAGTGTTCTTTCATTTACATCACATGAAGGTGATCTTCATCACTAATTAAACATTTATGGAGAAAATTTATATTGGCGCTGTTGTGTGGAATTAAAAATGTAGTGTTCCTTTAGAAGCTAGTGGACAGTAACTCTTGTAAAAATCATATGGAATTACCTAGGACTCGACTGCAAAACCGTGCATCTCCAAGGAAAGACAGATCTGCATTAATACTAAAAGAAGTATGATGCATGATTTGTCCTTGAATGATTAAAAAATACATTTTATAATATCTATGAAACATCTTTTAAGAAAATAAAAAAGGCAATTTCATTCAAATTGCACTGACAAAAATAAATTAACTAGATTCACCTTTTAAAAGCGTGCTTAAGAAAACGATTTAGAAAAAGCAGTAAGCTTTGTAGTACAAGCATTATCAATTTTCATTTTGTGGCCACTTCAGGAGGAAAAAAACGTATAAAGCATTGACAAATGAATACAGCTAATACAGTGTGTCCATTATTTAGCTAGAATGTATTCAAACTGCTGCTCATATTCTTTCCCTTAACCATCCCGAGCTGCTCAAAGAGCGACAGAGCTATCTGGATAATACCTGGATATCTGTTTATTCTCCCCAGAACTGTTGTCTCATTTAGTACAAACCTGAACGTTTCTATACTGAAACACCCTCGGTAAAAATCGATGAAATCACAGATGAAAAAGTGTCACTTTTACAGTTATTTCCTGGAATGGAGTACAGTAATATTTTATTCATTGAAAGAAAAAAACCTTTTTTTTTGCGTGAAAATTAGGGATGCACTTCTAACTTGTTTGGTTAGCAGACGCCATTCTGTATTTGCTCGATGATTTTAAAAAAAAAGAAATACCAAGTGAAAAACGAAGGGGAAGAAGGACATGAAGCAGCCTCCACGTGCATGTTTCTACTACCTCCACAGGCCTTCTTCAACAAACACAATGTCGTTAGTTTTAAGCCCCAGAGGCCCCGAGTGAGCCATCACCTTGCGTGAAAGTTGTTCATTTCAATCTGCACTCTGACCGGCTCGACTGTCTGCACCCCCGTGCCGCACTGCGGACACGTGAGGGACACGTCGGCGATGGAACTGCTCTTGATGCAGTAGTAACAGAAGACGTGGCTGCAGCCGATGGTGTGCGGCAGAGTGGGCCACTCGCCGCAGAGCGCGCATTCTCGGCAGCGCGCCGCCCGCGAGACATCGCTGGCCTTGAGGCCTCCCAGAGGCGGGAAGACGGAGCCGACGCTCGCCTTCAGCCTCCGCATGTTCACGAGGGGGCACAGGAAAATGAGGAACTCGGCGAAGCCGTGCCACAGCAGCTCGCGGTTGACGTGCTCGAAGCCGAGCTCGCGCGCGCGCTGGGGCCGGCTGAAGACCGCCCGGATCCCCAGGCACCGCTCCGTCAGCGTGGGAAGCCGCCCCTTCTGGAGGAAGACCAGGAAGTTCAGCAGGCTGGCGATCTTCGCGAAGCCGCCCAGGAAGGCGAGCGCGCGCCGGACGCGGGGAAAGGCGGAGTCCGCAGGCAGGCGGAGGAAGAGGCTGTGAGACCTCTCCTGGAGCCAGCGCTCCCCGACTGTGCAGAGCGCGAACCACAGCTTCTGCTGCCGGCTCATGGGCTGGTACCTGGCCGCCTGGGAGAGGTCGTTCTTGTACCGGATGTGGAGCAGAGACTGGCCAACCGTGGCATTCTGGGAGTAGATGGTAAACCTCCAAAGCAGCAGCTGCAGGAGCGCTTTTAGCTCTGGTTCGAAAGGGGTTAAATGCCCAGGTTTGAAATGCTGGAAGCACTGGGTGAACTGTGACCAAACGAGCTGCTCTAAAGCTCTATCCAACTCAAAAGCATCAAGCTGACTTATTCTGAGAACTGGAGTTACAGTGCTTGAACTGTCTTCCATGAAATGCTTGTCTCCTCCAGTGTCATCTGCGAGCAGAAAAAGAAAATTGTTATGCATTTTTACATTTAGGTCTAAATCGCTTTTCACGTGTAAAATCCATAAGAAATTCCCTTTTAGCTCTGCTGTGCACTAGCACAGGAGGTCTTATAACTGTTCCCTCTGGAGGTTCAGAGTGTGGACAAATCACATCATAGAAGATTATCCAAAGAGCGCAGGCTTAGCAATGCAGTAAACATCCGCCATGTGGAACTACTTTCCTCTGACAGCCTTTATATCGAAACCCAGGGCTGCAATGTCTTGTTCAGAATATTCCTGCTTTACTGCTATGGTTGTGTCAGAAAGGGAAGGTGTCAATCAAACTGCTACCACGTATAATGTTATTGCTTAAGACATTCCGAATACTTGTGAGATTTCCTTGGTGTGCCACTTCATAAACAATGTACTTCTTTAAAAATGTATAGCAGGCTAAACCATAAACAAAAGCCTAATTTTCTAAAACAATTTGAAGTGGCTTAGTATTCTTTTTTTTTACTTACTATACCTACTGCGGTTACAGGAGTTAAAAAAACAGGAAAGCGTGCTAATTATTTCTGTAGTTGAGACTGAAAACTATAACAGCATCTACAACGCAATGCTGATTGATGCAAATGTCAAATATCTTCAATGTAAAAGTCTGGGATATTATTTGAGCCATGGTAAAGTCCAGAACAATAAAGACTGCTATTCTGTCTACAAATCCAAGTCGCTTACTAAATTCAAATTAAACTCCCATTTACTAAAAGAAGCTCAGATGTCCTACACGCAAACGTAATGCAGACAAATGCTTCTGGTCTGCTGCTTAACAAGCTAATTACCCAAGTACAAAATAAAATAAAATGCAAACTAAAAATGTTCAGACTACCCCACAAGCTCCCATGAGGATCTTTAAACCAAACCTGCTAGGAAAATTAAAATAAAACCAAGTAAAAAGCAAAGGAACAGCAGGTGACTTTTTAGTTTCTCAAAGATGGTGTCTGTCAAGCAGACTGTGGAAGAAGGAAGCAGAAAGTTGAGCTGGACTACGTAACTGAGACAAATTACTGCTTCACTCCACTCTGGGGATACAAACTCCTGATATTCTTTTCAATGCTTTTATTGAGCAGTTTACAAGTTATGAATTAATATATTTTATTTGGGAACATATTATTGACAGAAAGCTATCAATAGTAATGTGGCTATTGTCAAGGGCTTGTCAATATTAATGTAATTATGATTAAGAGGACCACATGGATGTTAGCTAGGGCAAGTAACGTCTCCTACAGGGCTGCTATCAATACCAGGATTACTATTGACATGTTTCTTGAGACTCGTGGTACTACGAGATATATTACAACTAGACACTTTTGTCAATGCTCACTGCCTATAAAAATTAAGCATTTAAATTTACAAGGCTCTAACTACAGGAACTGGAAATCTATGATTCTTAGGTAATCATCAAAACATGCAGTCAATGGCCATATTTACTGCTATAGTAAACAAAAGCCCAGCCGTACACATACAGTTCACAGAAGACACAGAGAACTGGCACCCTGGAGAAAGACAGCCACAGCCTTTCTGGTGCTCGGCCAAACGAGAGCCGCTTCATTTTCTCCTCCTGGTGATGCTCTGCCGCTTGAGAAATCCCTGGTACCTTCTATCAGGGCAGACTGGAGGTAAGATTATATACTTTTTACGTTGCGTAGGAATAAATTAAACGCTTATATCAGCTTTTTATAATCCACTGGAAATTTTGCACATTAATGCTTTTTCATCTGGGTCACCGTCGTGCCAATTCTTAAATGACATTCGTGACGCTTAGAACATGCAAAGATCAGTACACAGGCTTGTTTTTTTCAGTGGAGGGTGTGAGAATGTAGTAAAATGAAACATTTAATTGATTAATTGTACACATCTGTAAAAGTCCTTTGCAGAAGGAGCAGTTTCAGTTTTTTTTTGTTCTGTACTGCGGGTTTGCATTTATACTTATTTCCGATTATCCCCGGACAATGTTGCAAACAAACCAAAATAAAATAAAAAAAAAACACGGACAAACAGACGACGTACACAGGCCGACACCCAGGTCTTTAAAATATCGGGGTTTTGTACACAACTGAAAAGCAATAAGAACTCTTCCTTCCATAATGACCTCCGCACATTCTTAATGCAGTCCATCTGGAATCCTCCACTCCCTTCATAACACCAGCGAGTTCCGCACAGGAGGGAAACAAAGAGAATCATACCATCAAAGACACGGGAAACACATACAGCGTGAACTTGAAATACGCGTACTTTCACCCCTGGGTGGAGTGACTGACAGCGGAACGAACCAGCCCTCCTCTGGGCGGCTGGAAGCGGCTTCCCCTGGGGGGAGAGCGCAGAGCCGGAGCCTGGGGAAGCAGGGCAGCGAGCGGGAGGCTCCTGGAAGAGCAGGCCGGGCCGCGGCGGCAGGGCCCGTGGAGCTGGCCCGGGCCTTGACCTCCCCACGCTCTGCTTGAACGGCCTGCGACGCTTGGCTCCCTAAAAAAGACTGTAGCGCATTCTGGGGAAAAGGCAAGCGCGTGGTCACGGACATCAAAAACCGATTCAACTGAACTGAAGAAGGCCACAGGGTGACATTATTTTGTTGCAAAAGAAACAGCAGATCAATTGATTAATAGAGTTGAAATGCATTTTTAAAAAAAAAACGTACAGTTGCCCACACAACATGGAATGGTTGTATATAATCAGATCAAGAGTGCTGGGCTGATATCCTGATAATTTATCGGACTTTTAAATACCATTAACATGCTACTGTACTGCATGCAGAGTTTAAAACTCGCCTGAGCTTCCTGAACTGCTGTCTGACAAATGCTCTCTTTATCTGCGCACCTGAGATGTGCATCTGTGCACATGGGCATCAGGTGTGCAGCACCTGCAGGTTTCCAACACTAAAAGGGTAAGAATGATGCCGTGTTGCCTGCTACACGTGCCCTGGTGATGGTGCACCAGTCATCAACAGCATCATCTAGCACAAGAATGCCTCAGACTGCTCCATGGACGTGTTTGAGATTGTTCTAATGTTTAAATTGCTGTGCAGGTGAGAACCAGGGAATTAAAGAATTTATCAACTAAACCAGATTCTGTTCCACAAAAAGCAAAACTCAACAGAGTTTGGATCCATGATCTGTTCCCACAGAAGCACCTTTGAAACAGATCAGACTTCCTCTTCCTGAACCTGTAGAGGTCTGAGCACAGCCTCTGGAACAGACCTGAGACGTGCTCACAGGGGGACCTGCAAACTGGAGCTGTAAGGGCCGCCTTTCCCCCCAACCCGAGACCGGCCGAGACGAGCTCCACCACCCTTTCAGCCGAGCACAGATACTCAAGCAAACACAATGACTTCTCCTGGAAAACAACAAACAACAACAAAAGCGTCTCCCCAGTTGTGCATCGAAACATTTGTTTTATGAAACCTGCAAAACAAACTGAAAGTGCAACGTGCACTACATCATTCCCAGAAGTTCTGTGCCTTTTCTCAGAAAAGAGACTCACTGGTAAACAGACACACAGGGTTTAAAGGGCACCAGCTGACTGTGGATGGAAAGCTAGTGGACCCGTGTGCCCCACAGACAGGAGCACACTGCCTGGTACACCCGAGTGTCTACAGGTGCCTGCAGCTCAGTCCGTAGCTCAGGTGAGTGTATGAACTGACCTTTTACTGGGCTTTTATTTTGAGGTGTAGTTCACACAGCCATGCAGCCCTGCCGACACACGCGTGAAAGTCAACGCAACACCACTTAGCAGCTTCTCCTGTGCTGCTGACCATCTGCCTGCCAGTCTCCTCCGCCCTTTTCCAAACTTCCCCAGGGATTACTGCTCATATTCCACATCATTCAGACACGCTTTCACTCCCAAGAGGTTAAGAGCAGAAGGACTGATGAGCCAAACCTAAGATCAAGATAGAACCTAAGTATTCCTTAAGCAACAACAGCTCTTCATCCATTATCAAACATCATTTCACGGCCCTGTGACGTGGCTGAGACTTGTCTGCAAAGATGCAGATTATTAACTCTCACACAGTGGTCTCCAGATATTAGCTCTAACCTGTTTTTCAACTTCTTGATGATCATGTTGTTCCAGGTGTTCAGTGACTATAACTAGTATAAGTGTGTGTGTGTGCATGTGTCAACATGAAAAAAATCATCACATTAGAAATCTTATGACCATCTTACTCTTAACTGTTTACAAACCGCAATAATTTTCCTATCGTTTCTTTGCTTTAGTCTTTCTTAAACTGAAAAAAAATCTCAGTGCCACCTAAACCAAATCCTGCTGAAAATCATCTCCTAACCCACATCACCACAAACACACAGGCCTACTTCCTAGAATGCTAATGAGGGCTTATGAGCACAGCCATATCTCTGTGTCTAACTTCACTTGTGCAGCAATCTAAACGGAGGTCAAAAGGCTATGATATTGGTAACCTGGGAAACAGTCAAGTGCATAGCAACTGCATCTTCACTGCTCTCCCAACAGGAGGCCAGGGGGAGATTCTGCTCATTTTCAAAACTAACTCAGGCTAGACTTCTGTCTGTCCTTGGTTAAGATATTCAAGCACCCCTGCAATTTACAGGATAAAGTACATTGCATACGGTATATGCTATATATATGTTGCTGTACAGCAGACACTGCATTGTTCACTGTGCTGCAGAGTTAGAAAACTTTATTTACTTTCTACAAAGGAAACCGTGGAGAAAAAGCTATTTGAAAATCAAGTTTCAATATTTTGACATGATCTCATCTGAAAACAAGAAGGAGCTAAAACTGTCCACTCAGTGGCCAGACTAATTACGATGGGTCTGTTTCATAAAACATTCATGTGAGTGGAAATGTATTGGGGTCCCATGCCCTTGCTGCTTCACTAATGCTTTGTCAAGGCAACCCTATTTCCCTAATCACCAAAGAAATCTGCAAGCTCGAGGGTCAGGGGTAAGTTAATGTCTGAACAACATCTTTTAAACCAAGCCTGACAACGAGACATGCATTTTACCTAATCTAGTTTGCACTGGATCTAAATTATTTAAAAGAATTAATTGATTCAGGGAGTTTGAAGGTGGAGGATGCTAAACCTATACAAAGTAATAAGCATAAATGTTCTCAGGAAAACAGCTTAAAAACTCATGAAAAATGTATGGTGACTTAAACAGAAACACAGAGAACAATGGCAAATAAATGAGAACATGTTGAAGTCAGATTTAATAAGTTCAATTAACCTTCTGAATAGTTCCATTTCAGATTTCAGATTCTGCCAGTAAAGAATTACTTAAGAGAAATAACCTCCTAACTACAAAGACAAAATGCCTGCTATTAATATGAATACACCAGACTACTGGCAGCAATAAGATTTTTATTGATATAGTGGGATAATGGTGTGCCAATTACACACTCCAGCATAGAATTACACACAACAAATTGACCTACTGACCTGACACACCCAAAGAGGAGAGACAGGTTCATCAATATTGCTTAATCTTTAAAAGGCAAGAGGCTGTTTTGACTGATAGGCGAGTAGCCTGAAATTGTGGATTAAAAGACCATCATCTAAAGCTGAGACCATATTTATAGTGCTCACCAATGAATACCATCCCTTCACCCTGTAGCTGTTTCATCCACACCAGGGTCACTGGGCAGCCGCAGCCTATCTCACAACGGGGTACACTCTGGACACAGGGCAGTGAAGAGCACAAGTACAAAGAACTGTCCCTTCAGACCCTTTGTCTGCTTTATATTTGTGCAACTTCTTGGCAAAGGGTTAGCATGTTCCGCATGGTAAAAGAATCTCAAATCACAAGATTTAAGACTGATTTCAGATCTACAAGATAAATGAAAATCACCCAGACATGACTTTTATTCATTTTTAAAAAGGAAAAATCCAAATGTATAAAAAAATGATGTGGGTAATGCAGGAATATTATTTCACCAATAAAACTGAAACTACCGCTCAGAACCCATTTGCTTCTAATTCTAAAATATTGCAATTAATGGATGTATTAATAACATGATAATAATTAATAACTGCAACTGAATGGTACTGCACAAAGACTAGACGACAGTCCTCCTCGTGTGATCTGAGCCTCGTGACTGCGGATTCAGCACCGAGAAAGGACTGAAGTTGCAAATCCCACCATACATCTGAGGTTTGACGAACTCAATAAAGAACAAGATGGATTAAAGAGATGGGCCCCAGGAAGAGTGTGAAAACGCAGTTTCTCTCTGAACAGGAGGATAAAAGATCAGAAACGATACGATGCCCTTTGGCCCATCAAGCCCATTTGTTTGAACGTGGATCCAAGGACTTCGCTCAGTTGTTTCCTGTACAGCCAGGGTATCATATCCGCCTGGACAACACGGCTGGCAGCAGACACTTACCACCCCTTGTGCAGGAGAAAGCACATTGAGTCCTCCTGTTACAATGCACATCCATGTAGTCTGCACTACTAAACCCCCCTCCCTGCGCTCATATATAGAAGAGGACTGACGCGCGGCTCCGCCTGGGTGTGTGCTTGGCTGCCGTCGTGCTCCAGCAGCCGCACCGCGCAGCCTGCCAGGTGCACAGGTGTGCCAGCAGAATTAAGGTGAAACTGCAGGACGTCCACACTGTGCCACCATGCAGTGGAATGCAGACTACGATGAGTGCTGTCCTTTCACATAGGCATAAAACAGATATTATTACACTAACTGCTAGCCAAGTTTACCGCTACAAAAAGCACAAAACAAAAAAAAAATGACAAAAAAAAGAAAAAAAAACACAGATGGTACTGTTGCAGGAAGGAGAGGCAGTGAGTGAGATTATTGTCCGATTTCACACCTTAAGCTTTAATAAAGCTTGCTGCTCTTCAGAAGAAAGACCACAGACCTTCTTCACTGAGCTACACTGCACATTCTCCTGCTCTCTCTCTCTCTGTCCTGCTCTGCTCATTTCCTAAAACACAGGAGTTATATCTCTCTGTAATCCACACACAGCCTGCTGCTCCAATGAAGCTCAAACTCCTGCTTTGCACCTTTCAGATTAAAGAGAGTAGCCCGTCTAATGCATTTGATTGCTAGCAGCTAATTTATCCAAGGGTCTCTAGCCATTTCTTGAAAGCAACCATGGTATCGGCTTCAGCAGGAGTAGCTTGTTACAGACCTCCACAACCCCTTGTGTAAAGAGGTGCCTCCTGTTCTCAGCTTTGCCACCTTCCCACTGTGGTGCTCGTCTTGTTTACTAAGTATGCAAAGTCGCCGACCGAGATCACCTACAGGACAAGTTTGATCCCTGTCCGCAGGCTCCTCGTGTATCATCAGTTGCCGAAGCTTGACTTCAAATCCGGGTGAAGCTATTTCCGTGGATCAACAAGCAGGTACCAGATGAGGAAACGCACAAACCTCATACAGCGGCTAACCGTCTCACGCAAGAGCTGCGCTGATAAAGCTGTGGCACAGATCGCCTCAGTGGAGGGTAAAAACTTGGGAGACGCTGGTGCTCAAGCAACTTGACTACGGCATCTTTACACGGTTACACACACGGTTCCCGTCTTTGGCAATGACTTGCACTCACTTCCCCCATGCCAGGACTTTCCAGATGTATTTGTCGAGATCCCAAAACAATGGTCTGCGTTCACGGGAATCAGACAGAGCAGGTTGTGAGGGGATGAACGAATGAGGAGTACTTGACCACTAAAGTCATCACCAAACCTGGCTAACTTCCTATGTTGCACGAAACGGTGGACCTGCACACACAAATCAGAAATGAAGCGTGCGATCCAATAGCAGTTTCCCAGCTACTGCCAGCTTTGTCTTTAATCACAATGACAAGATTCGATATTTACCCATGATTTAGTTTCTCCTCGTGGGTCCCGTCTTCTTCGTAAACTTTGTCCTCTTCCCTCACACGGGAACCAGAAGGCATTTCCGGGGTCTCCGGCTCCTGGCCACACCCTAGCAACGAGCCGACCAATCGCTGAACCGTTGCCGTGGAAACGCCAGCCTCACGGGGCCAATCGCCTCCGCCGGGCTCCAGGAGGCAAAGATGAAAATCTCAGCGGCAGGCGAGAAGGGGCGGGGTTTGAGTGAACCTCAACCAAGCTTGTTTATAAACTACCTTGTTTGGAAAGTAAGAGCCAATTGTGTTCAACAATCGGTTGAGGTGCCTGCACGTCAACCAGTAGTATAGCAGGTGGTGGGTGGGATAAAGGCAACGGCTAGGTTGACCCATAGCTACGGTTTGGTTGTTGATCGGTTTAACGGAGTTTACTGTACAGTCCTACTTGGCTTGGGCACTTTCAATGGAAAGTGATTTGAAAAGATCTGGACCTGAGCTAGAATAGGTAAAAAAAAAATCGCAACTACCTCTCTTTTTTTCTTGAACGTGTAAGCAACACAATTTTCTTAGCACCAAGCGCGCTTCCTTTGAGCTCGCTTTAATACTTTTGACTTTGTGTTTCTTTTGTTTTTGCGGTAACTTGGAGCAGCGATTTCATGTATTCGTGTGACAGAGCGCACATCACTGGCGGTTAACTTCAATCAATGCACAACACGAACACCCAAGCCCCAGGAGAGTGGCCCATGTCTGTAGCTGGAGGTGCAAATCGAATGAGATACGGACGCAAAACCAGGTCTGCGGTCTGTGCTCTGGTCTGGCAGTTTCATGGCTCGTATTGGCAGCTCTCAGTTAAACCTCCAGGGCTCGGGCAGCTTAGTGGACCGCCCCGGTGCCGCGCTGTCAAAGCCCAGGCACTCCGCCGCCGGGCCGCCGGCTCCGGCCGGGGCTGGGGGCGACGGCGAGGGCTGCAGTGGCCCCATCACCCGGAACACGAGGCTCCTGCTGCAGGAGTTCAAGGGGCTGTACGAGGACAAGCTGAGGCGCCTGGAGTCCGAGCACCGAGGTGGGAGCCGCGAAGACGCGCTGCGGGTACGTATTCGTACAGGGCCGTCCTGTTTCGGGGCTGCCGGGGGATGTTACAGAGGATGCCCACCTGACTTAGACCTCAAGGTGGAAGGGGCCATTCCATTGAAGTTTTCCCGATTCACCCGAGAAAACGAGAGGCGAAATTAAAAAAAAGAGAGAAAGAAGGATTGAATGGTGAAAATTCCTGCTTCTTTTGCAAAACTGCCAGTCTGTTTTCCGCCTTTAAAGAAGAGCGCCACAGGTGAGCCGCAGCGGGTGCGTCTTGCGTAATTGCGTGGGGACGTACGGCGTGAGGGGGTTGCTGTCACGCCGACCCCCCATACCTGAAGCACAGACGTCTCACCTGGAAGGTTATTCTGCTCCACCGCGCTGACAGAGGTGCTGCGCAGTAGCTCCTGTTTGCAGCCTTTAAAGTGTCATGTTCATCATCATCATCATGACAACGTCTCCAGAGCTGAGTATTCGTTCTTGGGTGTCTTTTGATTTAAAATATTATGTCCGCTTCATACTGATTTTCAAAGCTGTGGCATGTGAACGTACAGTAAGAAGGGTTACTAAACGGGGCACGCCATCGGCCCCATCAACAACTTGGTGACTAGTTGTGAATTGGTCCCAGGATCTCACTCATCCAGCTGTCGGCTTCAACAACATGGCTGGAGAGCTTGTTCCACACCCCCAGTGCCTCCCGGCCTCCCTCTTGAGAGCACTTCCACGTAGTTTTTGTTGGGGTCCTGTGCTTTCACAGTTGGTTCTGAAGAAGTATGCTGGGTTGACTTTGAGGATTTTGAGAAGTTGAACCTGGTCCCCTTCGGGGATGTTGATGAGTTCATGCTGGTTCCCTGTAGTCTTCTCTCACTCGCACTCGCACACCTCGTAGTTTTTGAACCGTCAGTACAAGTCATTCCAGCATGTGTGGGTGTGTACAAAACCTGATCACTCTTCTTAGGACCGGCTCAAGAGCAGCAATAACATCTTGCAGTATCGTTGGTCTGAAGACCTGGAAAACATTAACAAAGTCTTTAGTGACTGTTTAAGGTAACTTTATAAAGCAACGTAATACTTAAAGATTAGCACATGGTTAAAATACAAATTGTTATTTTGTATGCAATAGTGCTTTTCACAATACTGCCATAAAGCACTTTACAGATGTCTAGAACAGTCTGAGGAGACTCAAAGTATTGCTTCAGGCTTGCCAAGCAGCAGCTTTTTTTGTAGAATGGTTGTTGAAACTAATTATAAAACACCATGTGCATAGATGAATTATAGCTTTCATGTTTTGCAGATTAATTTGTTTCCACCTTACTTCCATAAATCAGAATAAATAAAAATGCTTCTAATCATTTTATTCTCATTAGGAATCTTGTAGATAACTGAGATTTCAAGCTGTAGTTCAAAAGTACATTAACGAGATTTAAGAAATAAGGTTTAGTGCTTTGGGCTTCACTTAATGAGGTTATGCCTCTGGGATGTAGGGTAAACTTTCAAGGTTACCATATGATAAACAGCAGGTCTCTGAAAATATCAGTGTTTGCCATCAGGAGTCCATGAAGATCTAGAAATGGTACTGCTGTTCCTTGCATAATTCAGAGCAATGAACTCGAAATTGTATCTCCTGTCTTTCCTGTACAGCTTAGGAGGTGTATCAGATAAACCCCACACTGCATTTCAGATTTCGAAGGTAAATGCCAACATAAACAGCCCGCAGAATATGAAATGATGGTGTCGCATCTTGATTCTTGACTTAATAGTGTAAGGTGAACGTAACCTCAGATCAGCACACAAAGGAAGCGCATTTTGAAATTTTGGAATGGTTTTCGCTGTTGTGTGGTAGATTACAGTAAAATGTCACATTTGACCTTGTTGGAACTAAGGTTATGTGAAAGGGTGGGATATGTGAACATTTTGTAAATTTCTAATAAAAAAAGAAATTAGAAATCAATATGATGCACAAATAAGATTATGCTTCAATAAATTTAAGTATTTATTCATCATGCCAAAAAGGGCATATTTTCATATTAAATTACAGTGAATGAGAATGCTGATAACTGAAATGTAATCTTTCTTTGTATTCATGAAGATGTACGCGACTATTCGTCATGTCTTATTGTTACGGTTCTGTGTTATTATTCCTGACTTGGCTGCCTTCGCATATTTCTCTTTCAAATGTCCTTTTTGTTCATTCAAAGCAAACCTTTCTGCGGCCGCGCGTTCGGTTTTTACCTCTTGACCCAAGAACATAAGAAAGGTTACGAACGGGAGGAGGCCACTTCTTTGGTGTCTAATAAACTATTGATCCAGCTCCTTCTGGACAGAGAACAGAGTACCCACTTCAACCACGTGGCTGGGTAGCCCCTTCCATACTCCCGCAACAGTGTGCACAGACAGGCGCTACCGGTTGCCTGTGGAAGGAGCTGGATTGAGTGAACGGAGGTGAACTTGAAGAAGGCAGACCAAAGTGTTTCACAGATCCAGACTGTGCCAGAGCCGTCTTGGCACTTGCTGAAACCCTGTGTCTCTGCATCATGCACTTGAAATACCAACTTCTTCTTGCTAGGATGGCTGAGTGTTTAATGCACAAGAGATGTCCTTGTGAACTAAGTCTAGATTTGCTGTCCAAATTTATTAAAGTTAAAAAAAGGAATAACATTTTTGGAAATGTAGTTAGCCAGTGGCATATATATATATAAACAGTATATATTTATATACAATGATGGAAATAATTATGGAAACAAAAATGGGTACATTATGCAGGTCATACGTTATAAATTAATAGGTGTTCTGTACAAATAAACTGCTGCCTAAAACAGTATTGTGCTGTATAAGGATACAACGAAACTGCCCCACTGCCTCCAGGCCCACACAGCTACAGGCAGTGACGCCACTGCAGAGTTTTCAATGTGGGGGACAATGTGGCTCCTGGGAAGGAAATCTCACTTGACAACAGCCTGCAAATTTGAACTTTAGCAAAAGAAACGGCTGCTCTTCTTGACCGATGGCAGCCTGACTCCGTGTTTCACCCAATGCTGTGTGTAAGGCTGGTTTGTGATACTGCTACTGATGAGTATAAAAGTGATCGGGGGGGAAGCCCAAACTCTCTAAAACTGTTTGTCACGTTCCTTGGAAAGTTTTCTTACCGACAGGAGATCGTCCAACAGAGATCTTGTGAATCACTTTGCTGGATAGACAGGAGGTGGATTTTTCAAAAGGAGTAGAGACAGATGTGTCCAAAATGGCCTCAGTGATTTGTAGCTTCTCAGAAACCGGCGCTCGAGGCTGGCAACAAGATGCTTCCACTCCTTTCTTATAGCTCTCATGTGCCTCTTTTTGTAGATGAAAGTGCGGATTCTTCATTCCTACGTCAATGATCTTAGTGATCAAAATCAAGTCTTGGTCCAGACGGTGGAAGATCTTGAAAAAGAAGCTAATGACAAAGTAGCCCTTTTGGAGGCTAGAATTCTAGCTGCTGACCGGCTGATTAAGGTAAGATGTCCTTCTCCCTTCCTTTGTCTTATTCCTGCTCCTTCAGTTGGGCTCCCTGAGTTTGCCTTTAAACTGTTGAGAGATTGTATATTTCAACCACAGTCTTGCAGGATGAAAATGGTTTGTGTGGTGTGACGCTGAACGCCTTTCGTTTCCCTCTGTTTAGAGAGGCTTGTGCTCCAGACACAGTGCTTCTAATAAAACGCTTGATGCCTGTTGTGTTCTGGCATCTCATCCGCTTGATTCCTGCGGAAGGGAAGACTTGAAACGAGGGGCATGACGGGGAAGACCAGTTCCTCTGGCTGCCTCCTTGTCCACACGTGGATTTGTAATTCCATTTTCCAGCAATGACAGCAGGTTTTCATGTGCTGAGCGAGGGCTCGTAAAAGTTTCGAAAGCTGGTAATTCCAAAAAGAATTACGCTTCATCTTCCTTGAAAAAGAAAAAAAAAAGAATTACTCAGACTCGTGTAAGTCCTTAGTTTATAAAAAAGAAAAGCAAGGCATTTGTTCACCTGAAAAATGCATCAGCAACATATCCCATCCCTCCAGTTAAGCTGGAAATACCCATGTGGCTAGTGAAGTGAGATCCACAAATTTTATTGACTGGTTTCCCCCTGATGTGCTTAATATCATTATGCTGAATTCCTCCAGATTTTCAAGCGTTTCAATGTCTTCACGTCCCCGCCTCTTACTTCCTGAGCGTTTGCTTCCGTCTGTTCTGCTGATGTTCAAGCTGAAGGCATTCTTCTGTTTCCAAGGTTAATTAAGACATCTCATTGTTAAGACAGCTCTGCCTAGGCTTTGACCTTTGGTGATAAAGACGACAGGCTCTACAGTCTCGGCCATAAAACGCTCTGCGTTCCTTGGATTTCAGCCATTCATTTCTATTCTTACCTTATATAAGTGTCAAATTGACTCGTATAAGTGAGTGCTGTTGCAATCACATCACTGAAGTCCCTCCCTCCTTCATAGGGGAGGTCAGTAGATGTACAAATTAGCAATATTATCTGTTTTTGTTTCTTCATCTGCCTGGGCAGGGAAAGGACATTATTTCAATAAGGTGGATATCGTACGTTACAAATTCCCGCTCTGTAATCTAATCTAAAAAAACAGTCCACCAGTAAATTAGTCTGTAGACGTACAGGAAGTGTCCGTTGGCTTAAGAAAATGAATAGCCGCTGGATCTGACTGTTCTTATGTTCGGAGTATAAGCAATCCTTTCCTTTCCTCTCCACTCACATTTTAAATCTTGCTTTGAGGTGGTAGCCTACTTTTTACATGCGTTGGGTGGAACTTTTAATTGCCTTGGAGAAATAAATTTTGTTTCTTACGTGTTTAGCTGTTTTTTTGTGATGTGCTCACTTTAAGTACTTCTGTCTAGCACTGCTGTTTCTAATGCTGCCTTTAATAATGTATGTGAAAAGACATTTTCGCAATCATGCCACACAATACCGAAAATGGAGTTTTATGACAGTCACGTCTTTTTGCCTCATGGTTTTGAAATGGTAGTCATCAAATATGTGTGTGAATAGCTGTCTGCATACATTTGCTTGCAGCAGGCATAGGGATGTTTGTTGGAATTGCTTTAAGGACCTGGAGAAGGTTTGTTTTTTTCCAGCTGAGATATCTTAGGCAATGAAACCAGTAATTTGCTAGGTTGCTCCTTATGCATTCAAAACGTTTAAGGTAAGAGTGGCATTTTATAAAATGAATTCCAACACCCTTTAAAGAATTAAGATTTTTCTATATCAATTTTTGACTTTTTTGGCATACTGTTGGCTATATAAGATGTGCTGTACCATAAAAGCGTCAGGCTGAGAAACTCCTGAGAATTCTACACTTTTGTAATTGTGGGAGTGAACAAAACACTTTCTAATTAAAAAGTACTGTATCAGTTTAACAATTCAACAACTGCTACAGTTTAATAAGTATTGTTTGTAAGGGGTGTGTAAGCTTTAGATCACCAAGGCATTAGTGTGTTAGACATTTTATGTTACCTCATTTCGTTTATGCATTTTATTTTAACTGTGGGCAAGCAAGTGTCTCTTCTGTGGGTGTTTTGACAGACACTTTTAATAATTGATTAATCACCACATTAAATAATTCAGTACTGTCCTGGGTTATTGATGTTGAAGAACTACGCAAAGAGGGTTTAGTATAGAATAATAGCAGTGCTGGCAGTTAGGTGCTGTCTGGTACTGATAAAGCGCACAGTGTCACGTACGGTACAATTTCATGCCTAGATTGTACGCTTTAGAGTCTGTCAGCGTGATGGAGCTAAGTCTGAGTAAGTACTGGAGCAGGCAGAAGCTCAGGCATATAGTGCAGAAAACTACTTTTCTTTTAACTTAAAAATATGATCTTTGTGCACAGTTGGTCACCTGTTTTAATGTGTTATTTGTATTCACGCACATAATGAAACATGAATATGTGCCATTTTCACAGCTTCTGTTCCTGCTTATATAATGAACACCGGGTTCTGTCACTAACATCATGTCTCAGTTACAGCTGAGGCCATTTCTGTGTGTTTGCAGCTTGTAGTCTAGGCTTGTACAAGCCAGTGGCCAGTCTTTTAGAGAAAAGCAGGCGGTGCAGGCACAAGCGCTCGCTCTGATCAGGGCACCACAAACGCCTGTGAGTTGCTGAAGGTGCGGTACTGCACCAGGGCCCCGCGAGCTTCCTTCGGGAATCCCGAGGCTCCGCCCCGGAAGAGCCAGCTCCGGGGAGGGGCGGGGCGCCCAGGCCCTTGCTCGGGGAGGGACCCCGGATCGCACTGCTTTCCTTTAGGAAGCGTAGCCATTTTAAGGTTGATGATTCTCTGTTGATGACGTTGAATCTGCTTTCACGTCTGCACTGATCTGCTGGTTGGGGAATCTGGATCTGAGGAGCGAAAGCGAACTGGGGAGTGTTGCTGGACTGCGTGAGAAAGTCATTGCTGCTGGCCCTTCGACACGACCCCACGGGTCGCTCACGAGTCTTGCATAAAGCATATTCTATCCTAGAGCACCCTTCACACCCTTTGTTTAATTAATTCCAATTACTCCCCTCGGTATGCACCTTCAGATTTCCCAATCTAAAAAGACACAGGTTTCAATTCTCATTTATACCTGCGGCCGTAGCCCTGCTTGACAGACGATTCTCTTGGACAGACTCTGTAATAGCCTCTCTCTTGATGCTTGGTGACTGGGAATGGAATGGCTGTAACAGTTTGGCCAAGACAGACCCACAGTGCCAGTCTTTCAGAGTGGTTGCTAAAACATCACTGATTTTACTTTTTGTCTGAACTAGCGCCAACCTTCCCAAAATCCTAATCAGTCTGTGCTGGTGGGTTAAAGGGCTCATCAGCAGGCAGGTATGGATTGATGGTCTCATGATGGTCATTTGGCACAATGGAGGTGTGTCTGCAGGAACTTGGAAAGGTACCCCGAGACTTTGGACAAGCTGAATGGCCAGATACATTACCATGTGTTTTAATGTCAGTTCAGTCGTTGCAGGGCTTTTAGGTAGTTTGTCCAAAAAATACAGTTTTAGTAAAGTTCTGCATCTAACAGAAACATTGCTAGTGAGCAAGTAAGACCTTTCATATTTGCATAGTGGCTTTTGATGATGTAACTGATGTTGGTTCTTGCCCAACCAAGAGCAGCTGTTTGATATATATATTAAATTCTGGCGTGCAGAGCTGTTTCAGGGTGCCATCTCTGTTGCAGGTTAATTGTTTCATAACCCGCCCCCAAGTTACTGATGATTTGAGTTCATGTCTGAATTTCATTGCACCACATCAGAGGAAACAGTGAGGAGACATCTTAGAGAAATGAATATGAGATGGTTATTGCTTGAAAACCTTTCTTCAGATGAACGGAACCCTTATAAAAGGGACCAACCCACATAAACTGTTAAAAAGAAATGCAATAGAGTTTAATTTTATAGACTGGTGGGATGATATAAAGCCTAAATTAAATCAGAAAAAAGAACAGAAGGTTTTGAAATTGATATCCTGGGCTGTCCATTTCCCTGATCTTAAACTCATTGAAATGTTACAGGATTAGAGGAGAGCATAAGAACATTACTGCCAACCTATTTATTTTGGTGATTCGGATAGGAGAACAATAATTGAAGCACATTAACAATGGTTGTGTAACAGTATTTGTTTGTGTGGTTATGATTGCTTACGCAAGGTATTTTGAAAGAACTGACTGCAAAGCATACCCTGCTTTTTCTTTTATGTGAAGTTAATATGAATCCATTAACACAAATGTTTTCCATTCTATTTGCTTTTGGGTAAGCTATCCCAACAGTGTCATTTTAATATCAAGATCCAGTTGATTGCCAGTATGGGTCTGTACACACACACTGTTACTTTAGTTACATGCCCGTGTCTCGACTTTGCTCAGGTGTAGCCATGAACTCTATTGAAGGCATTTTATGCTCGCCTGTTTTGTTACTGCTTAAAGAGAGGTCTCTGATTGATGTTTTATGGATGGAAGGCTGAATTTTGGTAATGAAGATGAACTGTAGGGAGTGAGTGGTTCAGGGATTGTTGAATACCTTGAATGCTGAAAAAAATCAGTTCACTTTGCAGCTTTCTATAAAAGCTCAGCTGCATACTTTTGATTATTTTTTCACTGAAGGCCATGGAAATAAATGCACTATTGTGTTGTTCATCTTTGGCTTATGATAGCTGTTTAAGGATACTTAAATTGTGTTTTTCCGTTAATCCTAGTGCTGAAGTCTTTCAGGATTTCCACTCCAGTATATAAAACAGTAAATGTGCTTGAAAGAGCTGCCTTTAAGTGTAAAATGGAAAAAAAGATAAATTCTTTCTTTTTATTATTCTTATTCCTTTTTTTAATGTATGGCCTAGAGAGCATCATTTATTGTAGTTACGAATTGCTGTTTTAATGTGGAATTTGTTAATTGATATTGAAAATTAAAAAGGCCAGGGTCAAGTATTGTAGGACAGTGTTAAGGAAAAATGGAAATTCTTTGTTATTTAGCTTCTCTCTGCTTTGCATTAATTATCTTTAAATCAATCAATTATTTACAAGTGCTAGGGAAAAGAGAAACTTTGGTGCTATGGTTCTAGCTATCTCTGTACTCCTTCCACAGAAAGTGGCAGCTTGAGTATAATGGCATGAAATTAATATTGGATAGAGGGGACTGCTGTTGCTGTGTTTTTAATGCATGCAGCATCCATGCAGAGTTCCAGATGGCCAGCAGGTGCACATTCCATCATTTCCCAGGTGTTACAAACCACTTGGGAAGATGTATTTGGAGAAAGGCCAGTGAATCGAGTACATGAGTATAGCAAAGTAGTGAGATCAGAAGATCGGCAGTGGATTTCTCTTACGAACGACCGTTTAAAACTATGCAGCGGTAACTTTAACACACCTCTGCGGTTGCACTGGGGGACCAGTTAACCAGAGCTTGTGCTTTGCAGGGAGTCCTCGTGGAGAAGGAGGGCTTGGAGGAGCTTGTCGAGAGCCTGCGTGAAGAAAATCTGGACATGAAGCTGGACGTTGCCAGTCTTGTGGGAGCAGTGCAGCGGGCTCGAGGCGCGCAGAAGCTAGAAGTGAGTGAGGACATTTTTATGCCGTTATAAATATTTTGTTCTTACGATGTTTATAGCAGATTGCACAGTGACAGAGTATTGTTAATACCTGCAATGGAAATCTTCTTGCTCAGATTTGGATATTTTAACAGTTTCCCTGGATGTGTGTAACCTTGACCAAGATACGTTGCTCATCCTTTGATCTCATTGTGAAACCGTTTGCCTGTTTCCACCCCAAAACACTAATCGGCAAATGCAGCCAAACTGCTGAACCTTAACAGACAGGGTGCGGGCCAGCTGGCTTCCACTTGACCTCACTGGTCAGCAGGGGTCTTCATGCCACGGTGATAGGACCTGCTCCAGAGATATTCAAAACCACGGTACTCCAGTGTAGAGCTTTTTTTTATCTAATAAGACTTTTGACCTTGACTTAACTACCATTTAAATTTGTTCAGCTTTTGCATTTGTGCCTCGTCAGTGTCATGTAGTTGCTTCACCGTATAACTGGAAAGGAAATGGGCAGCACCAGTATGAACGCTTGTGTGAAGTGGTGGTGGGGGAGGTTCTGACGCTTAATGGCCAGATAAGTGAAATCATTTAGCTGAAGGCCGCAACCATAATGAAGGCTACAAACAGCACCTTGACAGCACTTTTGTAAACCACATACAGTTGTAAAGCATGATTTTAGTTAAGAAGAACCCAATATCCTGCTGGAGATATAGGTCTACCACTCGAGATTCCAGCCTTGGTCCTGGAGAACTCCAGTGGAGCTGGTTTTATTAATCATCACTCCATCTCTAATTTCTAAAATACGTTGAGGAATTTCATCCTGACTTGGTCACAGATGAGACGGACCAGTATCCCATACAGACAGAAGTGCTCAAAACTTCAAAGTCCCGCCCCTTCAGAGCCTTCAGCCAGTGAAACAGGAGGACTCAGTGCCATCTAAGGGGAAAAACGTTTCAAACTGAGGACCAAAGGTACTTCAGGAGACAGACAGACTTCTTCCCCACTGGATTGCCTCCGCAGATCAGTTCTGATAGGCTATAACAACACTGGATGGACTGGGCGGTCTAGATGGCCTCTTCTAGCTTATAACTTTTCTAATGTGCTTAACAGGACTAACATGGGCGGATCTGAGTTTGGCTCAAGGAGATCTCATTGAGAAGTGTGATTCTTAAAAGTACAAAAAAAAAACAGAGTGGTAGTAGCCTTTTTCCTTTTTATTTCCTGTAATGAACATCATTTGGCTTTTTGGTGGTCCCCTTTGATCAGTTAATGTGATTTCCATCTGACATTTATCTAATTAATGTCCCACGTGCCTTCTGTGGGATTCGTCATTGTGTGCTCTTCTTCCCAGTCAAGCTAACTGCCCCACCGAAAAAACACACCGAAAAGAGTCCTCAGAGCAGTCTGAGATAATACAGGGCGAAACGGTGGGATCTGATCAACCTACACCCAGTTAGCATTTTTGTAGGATTTTTTAATGGGATGGCCAAACCTGCTTCTGGAGGGTAAAATATAACAAGTCTTGGAGGTCACTTGCAAAGAGTAAATTTGTAAAGAGCCTGGATACACAAGTTTTGAGCAATCTTGAGCAGTTGAGTGTTCCAGTCGAGGCTGACCAGCTGCTGTACTTGGGAGCTGCTGCTGCTGTTTTTAATTAATCTGGCTGCTGTGAACCTGAGAAACCTAGAAGAGAAATGGCAGAATTGTTTAATATCAAACATAACATCTAGAATAGCACCTGCACACGTTTTAGTCTGAATGTGAGTGTCCTACAATGATGTGAACAGGATACTGATGTTGAGTCTCTCCTAGGGTCAGACACCCATGCATAAGAGAGGCACTAAAGAAAAAGATCTGCCATGGGGCCTAACTAGCTGCTTTATAACTAGAATAAACAGTATCGCAGAAAACTGCTCGCTTGCAAAACCAGTACAGATGAATTGATGTCAGACTCAAAAAGGCAGAAAGGCTTGTATTAAGGAATAAATTGCTTAAAGCTGCTATGCCTTAAAACTATTTGCAGAACACAACAATCTGAGTATTTTAGCTTTCAGCTTCACATCTGGATTAAATGGTATACTGTCTACCATGTCAGCTGCTGGCTACTCAGGGGTTTAAAATCAGGCCGATAGCAGTAGAGGAGAAACAGGCTTCCCCACCTCTGTCAGCGACGTGGACGCTATACAGGCCAGTGTAGTCACGTGGGAAAGCGGAGCCCACTGCTTCTCCACTAAGTGTTTGTGCAGGTGGGGGGGAGGGATCTGAGTAGGGGTGAGTGCTGGAGCTGTGTTTGTGCACTTGTTAATGACTTCCCTTTGGGCGATAATTGATCAGCTTCATTACCATAATAAGTCCCTAATCATATGCCACTGCCGTAGAGCTGTATAATAAATGTCCTGTTTGCTTTTTAAAATAATGAACTAATTAGACTAATTAAAATCAATAAATGTGCCAATGTAAGGTTAGGATTTTGTATGTGGTCTCTGTGTTAAGTAAAAGTCACCAGCTCAGTAAAAAAAAGATCTAATACTGATTTATGAGCGCCTGACAGTCGTTAGTTAGAATAAATTGCTTGTAGTAGCAGAGACAGCATTATTCAAGTACAAGATACTAAGTGCATTGTAAGGTCAGCAATAAGGGCAAACTTACATATGTAGTTGTGTGCCACCTTAAACCTATGTTAATACATCAGGACAGAGGGTGAGGATGTCCCATACTGTATGTTATGTTAGTTAAATAAGCTTGCACCAAATACTCTTACCCTAAAAAGGAAATTGATACATGAGTGACATGAAATGCTTATCATTATAAGTATTTTTTCTGCCCAAATGCACAAGTGGTGTAACATTTGATAATGCAATTCTGACTACCATGTGGTAGGATCAGTAGGATCAAAACCCAAGATTATTTGAGGTATTTAGTTGTGAGCTGTTTTTTGGTTCCTACAGCAATAGAAGTTTTTCTTTGTTCCATTTTTCTGTCAGACTTGTTTAGATTTTGGCTGTGCTTTATGAGATAATGCACAGTTTTCCTTGTGGGAAAGAATGGGTCATTTTCCAGACTGAGGATCACAATGCATTCGGCGTCATGTGCTGAAGGACAAAGCAGCCTGAATCTCATCCAGGGTGGCCCAGAATAGGAAATGGGGTACAGTATCATGTTGTAAAGGAACACGGAAATCGCTAGTTACTGTTGGATTGAGAAGGTGAATGAAAAGCACTGCTATTGGAAAGCAGCTGCTGGCCTTGATTCGACTGCACTGTGGAAAACCCGGTGTTGCTGTCCTTGCATGCTGAATACACGCAATGGAGTGGACTGGTCTTTCCCTGTCTGCTCAGGGCTTACTGCCCATACTGCAGGTGAGGCCTGAGTTTTCACTCTTCACCTGTGATGAGACTATCCTGCATGGCAAGAGCTCTGTAACACTGCTGACGCATTCAGGCATCTTCAGTCATTCTCTTAGGAAGTTAGTTTGCTGTGGTTGTAATGATAAAAGCTTATTAAGATGAGATATGATCACTTTATTGGTCATATACAATTTCTAGCATTAGGGATTTGTCTTTTTGCAAACCCCAGCTTGCTCTCCATGAGACACACAGGCACACAGGGGGGAGAGAGAAGCTTGGGTTCAGAGCGCAGGGTCAGCCATTGTACAGTGCCCCTGGAGCAGTTGGGGTTAAGGGCCTTGCTCAGGGGCCCAACGGAGTACGATTCCTCTGCCGGCCGCGGGATTTGAACTGGCAACCTTCCAGCCACAGGCACAGATCCTGAGCCACAGAGCCACCACACCGCCCCCACCATTATCCTAAATCGCTAAAAGATGTGTGAGAAAAGCAGCATTGATCACTTTTTATTTTTACTAAGTAATAATTTGTTGTCTGATTCATTCATCCAGTTGATTCATTGCTTAGCTTATGCATGTTTTTTATTGCTTTCAATCCGTTTTCTGTCCTCCAGACAATGAAACTGTTTATGTTTATAGGAGGGCAGTGCAGTGGTGAACTTTAAAGACAGTAAGCATGATGATCTCATGGAATGTATACAAACTAAAAACTAGAGTATTCCTGACATCTGAATTTCCACCTCATGAGATTTGGAGATGACTAAGCAGAACATTGCTGCCTGGCTGTGCTGGGGCCCTGGGTTCAGTTCCGGACCTGGGGTGCTGTCTGTGAGGAGTTTGTACAGTATGTTCCCATGTTAGCGGGGGCTTGCTATGGGTGCTCTGGCTAGTGGTGTGAGTGTGTCCATGTCTGTGTGTGACCTGCGACCCAGGATGTATCCTGCCTTCCATCTGTTGCTTGCTGGGATAGACCCCACCTCCCCCGGGACACGAATTGGAAGAAATGGTTAGAAAATGGAGGGTGTTTGAACTTCTTTTAGTCATTTGCATATATCACGAGGTGGAAATTCAGATATCGGGAATAGTCTAGTTTTTTATTTGTCTAGATTCCGATTGTCATGCTAACTGATTTTAAAGTTTACGTTTTCTCTGTTATGTTAAGTGATATAACAACATAGTCTTTTTCAAGCTGACTACACAAGGGTTCAAATGTTTTTCTTGTTGTCGTTGCGTTTCGGGATCGGCAGCTCCAACCCCTGCATGACCTCTGGTCTTAATCGCTTGATTGAAGTACCTGTTTGGATGAAAGCTCCAGCTCCTCTGTCAGACCTGCAGGATTGCAGCACCGGACGGCTGGACTTCTCCATCCCCGTTTTAGGTTATGAAGCCAGTGCCAGTGGAATGTATCGTCGGATCAATCACTGTCCCCACATTTCTGAACTGTTCCAGTGGTGTAGGTTTTCAGGACCAAAGGCGCTCAGCGGTGATGTGCTCCTGTTGGGGTGGAGTGAGTGAACTGTCTTCCATGCCTGCTTACTCCCTTTACAGTGTCCAGCGTCTGGTGTCCTTCTTCACATTATGATTTGTGCGTCACTGAAACACTAGAGAAGCAGAATTTTTTTTTTTCTCCATAAGTGGTTTATTTGTGGGCCCACATACTGCCTGTGGGACTCCATCATGACAGCTGTTCTGGTCACTAATATGACCTAGATTGACAGACTGAAGTCGTTAATCAGAATACAAGTGTCTCAGCACTGCATTTTGTTCAGGTATGTTTAAAATCAAGACTTGCTGTCATTAAATTCGGGGCCAGGCTGAGATCGTGGTGAACAGGGTTGGGGGGTGTGATAAATAATAAATCACACATTAAAGCTAACATTAAATTAATGCATTATGCATTGGTGCTTTATTTTTGCACTAGGCAAGTTATATTTTTCCTTCTTCAGTGGGCCGGAAAGATTTTTAAAGAGATTAAAGCGAAAGAGCCCAAGAACAAGTCTTATAAGTTAATTTTTCATAGCACTGCAGCATTAAGTATAATTTTAAAGACCATGGCTCATTAATGAGCAACAACACATTTTCAAGCAGCCTGCTTGGAAATTCAAACAGTGTGGTTTTATTGAATTTCTGATCATTTCAGCCACTGTTTCTCAAATGTGGCCAGCAGCGTTTCTTTTGCAGCCACAGTGTATAATTGGTATCTCACTAAATCTCCTAATCAACCTTTCCATTTAGTCTTTTAAGCAGCTGGGCTCAAATTCGGTTTGCTTAATTGCTGTTATTGTTTTTCAGCTGCCATCTAATTCCTCTCGTGCTTTCTTTTGTGGGATCCACAGTTAGTTCCTACGAACACCAGCTTTATACACCGCACGTCGAATGATCAAATTTCCCTTTAGCACAGCTTCCACTATGTTAATTGGCTTAGTGTACAGATTGCTTCTCTCTGATTCTGGGCTCTGTATTTGTTTGACACTAGAGTGCCTCTATTTACTCCACGGCTACACATGGCATAATTGATTTTCAGAGCCCCTTATTTAGTGAACTGATTTTGGTCATTGCTTTCCAACTATTTGAAGTGGTTTTCGTTTTACAGAGATTGTAATTTGAAATTGTATGAGCGATCATGAATTTGTATTATCTTTTCAGACTAAGAATTTCAGCTGAGATGTAGGATTTGTTTGAACATGCATCTTGTTAAAGATTTGACATTGTTGTTATGTAACTAACTATTTAAAGACCTGTGTTGATTATGTTAGCGAAGGAACTGAAGACGTGGTGACTGACACATAATTTCTTATTTAATTAAAATTAACATATTTCTGGAGCTTGAGATGATTTAAGTCCGTTTTAATTTTTGAACTAGAACACCTTATTTACAGCAAAGAATTAAAATCTTTTAAAATGATTTGATTTTGATTAGAGCATTTCTGGGGAAAAACAAAATTAACCACAGTGTCTAGATTGCGCAAGCTTTTGATATTTAAATTATCTCTAAAGTGAATCGATTCTTTCAAGGGAATGAAATCATTTTGTGTCAAGTACTCAAGTAGTATGCAAGTCCTCATGAACAAGAATAGCGCTGCAGTAGTGGGAACGTGAAGGACTTTGTATTGTATGTTCACATTAATGCACTGATAATGAACTGAAGACGATTGTATTACAAGAATAAACTACTGCCAGTTAATAGTCTTAACATAAGAAGGTGCACAAGCAGAAGGAGACCCTTCGACATATCTAGCATGTTAGGCTTTTAGGATCGAACAGATTCGAAGATCTCAGCCAGGCATTTCCTGGGTATTGTCTATGGTCTTTTACACTCCCACAGCCCATCTTCTAAAACGTACCTCCTGTTCTCAGTTATAAATACTTCCCCTCAGCTGCCCCTTGTGTCCTCCGGTTCACATTTAAGTGCTGGTTCCAAGGGAGTCCTTCAGGTTGACTTTGTTGATGCCTTTGAGGATTTCTGGGTGGTTAAATCAGGATCAAGCATTGTAGTCTTCTCTGTTCAAGGTTAAAAATATTCAGTTCTTTTAACTTGTTGGAGTAGAACATTAATAGTCTGTGACTGCTCAGATATCCAGAATGATATCCTCTGTCTGCTTGAAAAGGATTGACTTTTTTCAGTCATTGTAAGTTTCCCGGTGGATTTATAACCAAAGTAACATTCAATTTTAAGAGCAGCATTTGGAAAAATGAGGAATGCTCTAACGAATAGCCTACGTATCACAGTAGTGTTTGTGTTATTGTCTTGTGCTTGGATGAAGCCTTTGTAGCAATTGACCTACAAATCAGTAACGGTGATGGAAAAAAAAACAGAAAAACAGCCATTTATTTCAGGATCATGCATAAAATATTCAGCATCTTTTAATGGATGCATTCCTATCTTCTGAAAATGTACCCCTACCCCTTCCTGTGTTTCTCCACTCATACGCTTGATAGAAGGGAGATGTACTATATATCTGTTTATGGCTCTTTGAGTTCACAGTAGCTCTGGTTTCTGAATTTAGGAAATGCAGTTAGAAAAAACAAACATGACTAAAATCAGTCTGACGTGAAAAATGAATACACTAAGCTGAGCACCTGAAGCAGGTCATTGAGAAATGCCCCCTCTGCTGCCACAGTGACATGACCTGTGAGTAATTAACATCCAAATTGATTTCCTCTTCCTTGAGTGCCCCGCTCCACTGTCTGAAGTGCCCATTGCTCTGCACTTCGCCAGCGTCATCACTGTTTCAATCCAGAGGAAGCAGGGGACCAGCACGTCCACGGCCCCTCCCCTTTTAAAAAAACATTTCTTCTGGCCGTCAGGCTTTAGTCTTTCGGGTTTCATTTTGAGACATGCAGCAAAGTCTGCAGAAGACCTGTGCACCGCCTTTGTTCACTGTAAGACAGTTTCCCAGATTGCATTCCCGGTTCTGTTTCTCGACATGGATTTGATCTTTCCTGGTTTTGCCCGCTCCGTGTTCTTGCCTTTCGCCCTGGCCCTGTCCGTGAAGCCGACACTCCTTCAGTGCCCGTTTCTGTCGGGGCGGGTCATCGCTCGCCGGCCTGTGTGCTGGCTGTCCCTCTCCGGGGGAAGAGTCCCGAAGTGTGCACGCTCCTCCACTTGCTCCAGACATTTTTATTCAGGTCTTAAATATGGACCAGCTCTTGTGAAAAGGGTTACTTGCTTCACGTCTACAGCGAACCATTATGATTCTGAGAGCGTGGCGTTTTGTGCGTAAACTGTCAAGTGTGTACATAGAATCTGTGTGGAATTTGAAGAGGCTTAGTTGTGGAAGAAAACAAGCAAATGTATCTTTTGCTGATTTGGTTAGTTACTGGTATTTCAATTCCAAAATAAAAGTTTGTATCACTTGAGTTCATTAAACAACTGACCTAATTATTTTCTTTGCTAGATGTGCACTCAAGTTTTCTGAAGATCTTTTACCATTAATTACTCAAAACATTTGCTTCTTTAAAAGCCTGTTCTATGAGTGTTACAGTTCTTAAGTTAATTAAATAATTAGACCAGCTATGTAAACCAGACCTTGGATGAAAAAAACAAATCCGAAGACACTGGGCCACACAGAAGTTTGAGAACAGGTCGTGCAGACTTCCTGGGATCAGGGGACAAAGTAATAAACTCATTTGCACAACAGGTACTTGCCTAAATACACGTTCATGTCAGGTGTTTCCTCCTAACAGAACATCAGTATTGAAAGGCAAAACCAGTTTGACAGCATTTCTGTCCTCTCATATACAATACATTCAGGTTACATCAAGCATCTGATGTAGAGCACGGTAGTTTGTAACAAAGTTGTTAAATGTTTAAGAATAACGCTGCACTCAAAGAAATACCTGAAACATATCATAAAGCAGACAAGTAGTGTTGAACTCATAATGTACAATGTTATTTCTTTTCTTGTCTTAGTTTTCGTCACTTACCCTCAGGACAGTTCCAATGGAGCAAATCGTGGGACCAGCTGGTCACCTTGTAAGCATGTAAGTGCAACTACATGATTTTCTTCTCTTTTTTGGCTCTTTTGTGTCCTGTCCTTTCACATATTTATTTATTGCCTCCGTTCTCCCTATTTTCCTTAATTCTGTAGGCACACCAAATTGTACCATGTTGTTGTTGCTGTTGTTTTATTTTGACTATTCAGAAAATGTCTCGGGTGATTTCTGGGATTAGCACTTTAAGCCTTTATTGCAATAAGTCTTTGCTTTCCCATCCGCTACACTTCATTCTTATTGGCTACGGAACTTAACTCTTACTATCTTGCTACATCTGTGTAGTTGTATAGATTGTTTGCAGTCCAGTTAGTTGTCTTATTACCAGCTATTGGGGAAAGTACTACATTCAGTTTTAATCAACACCTCTGCAATTTTCACTGTTCCTCCACTCTTTAACGACCGTTTGCAGACCATACTGGTGTCTGGTAAATATTGCTGCAGATGAAGAAACTTTTCCTATTTCCAGCAGCTGAAATACAGGAAAAGGCACAGAATCCCATGAAAGTACTAAGTTTGGAGTAGGTGCCTCCATGTGTTAAGTGATGTCTTAAATGACATTCAAAGGGGCCGGATTTTAAAATCTGTGTACCGTCCTGGTCAAACTGATGTCTGCGTATCATCTAGAACGATTCCTCTAGTGAGTTGTTCCTGAACTCCAGGATTTTGATACAGAAACATTAACCTTTATATTAACTGTACTGCTTGATTCTTTGATATGTGGCCTTAGCTGCAATATAATTCATCTACCTATTGAAAAGTACTACAGTGAGCTGGTAAAATCACATTTGCCTGAGTGCTCTTGCCCTGATTTTGACTCCTGGCCGCCTCTAGGCCCCTAGTGCATTGACCTATAGTAATGTAGGAAATAAATCTAATACTGATGGATTACCAAAACGCTACATGAAAGATGCAGATTACTTGTTGCCGATAAGATCTAGAATTGAATAAAAGTATAAACTTCAGCTTATAATCAGGGATGCAAAGTAATATTGAGGTGGTTGGTTATGTGCTGCTTCGTCTTTTTATGGTGCTCGTGTAAAAATAGATGCTTAGCTGACCAAAAGGGCCAATGTATTTACATGAATAATAATAATAAACTTTAGGGCTTTTAAATATTCAAGTAAAATTAATTTGATATATGATATATATATATATTCCTGAAGAAACACATCTGATCCTCTGCAGCTTTCAATTTAAAAATTCAATTTCCAGTAAAAAAAAAGTATTTACAAATTTAAAAAGAGCAAAAAGGTAATGTAGTTATTTTTTGAGATTTTAATGTAAAAGACATTTAGGCTCCATTCTTAAATTCTTAAATCATGTTTTACTAACACGGTTAGTGACTAACTTGGTTAGTGAAAGCACAAGCCACAGTTATTCCAACAGATTAATGCTGTTGTCATCATAAATGTTATTGGGGTCTGTTGACAATACTTTAAACACAAGAACTTTTGAGCACTAATATAAGATTAACAGTAGAATTTGCTGGGTTGAATTTCCTGAATTCCTCAGGAGATTTACTTCTGTGCAAGTACATTCGAACAATATGTATTTACCTTCAGAGCAAAGACGCACATATCCGACTCATGCAATTGTAGGACAATCTGGTTATAATTAAGTAGTTTAATACAAAGGCCAGATCACAACGTTGAATCTTAATGCATTTTCTTTAACAGTCAGCAGACTTAATTATGTCGTGTTTGAAGCCATAGTAAAATTGTCAGGCGTGCTATAAAATTTCACTTTCTGATGAGACTTGCGTGGAGGCAGATACCACACTTTTCCGTTATTGACTTTTTCTGTTTGTCTTCAATAAAAGCCGTTTTCTTATTTAGTGAAGCAAACAAATCAATATGCTACACAGTGGCAGGAGAGTCAGTGCAACGACCCAGACTCGCAGTCACAAGTAATTCATGGAATCGCTCAGATGCCATTCCATAGCTTATATCTGTATGGCAGTCATTTGCTCTCCTGCTTTTCCTTCTGTTTTTATGTTTCGCTTTCGTGAAAATGCTAAAAACGGCACAGGCACACTTTTTAGCTTCTAGGTTTTCGCTAAAAGGTTTAAATTGGTAAAACTGTTTTTCAGAGCAATAGAATGCTGCTTTCATGAAGTTAGGACCCAAATCAAAAAGCACTACTGTCTTTTTAAAGACACCAGTTTATTTTTTCCAAAAGTGAAATATTAAGCCCATTTATTTTTGTCAATTTTCTACATGCATAATCATTTGGTTCATGTAAGCACAGTAATATACAGTATTTAAGCTTTATCAGAATAAAACAGTTTTAAATAGTGGAAGCCATTGTACAATGATGAGTGATAAACTAGGTAAGAGCCTCACCCATTAAGACTCCTTATATCACTAGTGTACTGTCTGTAGGTTCATGCATTGAAAAGCCCTCAAATAGGAAGTCTCTCACTGAGCATCTTGTGTACTAATTTATTCTAAACATACTGTATGTGTGCAAGTGAGTATGTATGTATTCTAGATTGACAGTGGTCTTTTTTTTTTGTCCGACATGTAAATGCTAACATTTTCTGAATGCTTTTAACATTTTAACATTTTAACTGAAAGCTGTTAAAGATGATCTAAAAATAGTTTATTCTTATTGAATTTGCTGGTGCAATATTTTGCCTGGATTATGTCTGGACAGCATTTCATATCCTGTTTACGCAAGTTTATGGAAGAACAACTGCATTTTGCGAAGAAGGGCACTTTGTTGCTCTTCTTTCTCTATATGAAAATGGAAATACAAATGCGGACTAAAAGGACGGTCTTTGTAAATGCAGAGATACAGCTGCGGAGTTGGTAAGATGGACAATTGTGTATTTGCAGAAAACATCTCCTATTCTAATTGGGATTCCTGAAATACCTTGTTGTGGTCTTCTGACATAATATTTCTTGAGATTGTTTAGTGTTTATTTCATTTTTTGTTTGGGTTTTGCATGCCACTTGGTGCTGCACTCCCAGCTTTGTGCTGACCTAATTATTTCTGTTTCTTTTATTTTCCTGGGCTCGCATGCCATCATATCTATTGTTTTCTTTGCGCTTCAACGTAATGCAAGCATTGTGTAGGTTTCAAGCCTCACGGATAAGGGATTCTGCCTAACAAAAAATATTTATGAGACCCAAAACCTTGGGAAAATGTAGGGAGTTTGTACAAAGATGTAAGCACAACTTGTAGTTTATTTCTCGGTGAATATGTGTGTGTTGAAAGTCATGAGTCTATTCACTGTCTGGAGAGACTTATGGCAGTATTTACAGTGGGAATGAGAAAAGCCAGTTCTACTGTAGTGAAGAAGGAGACATACCTGTATCTTATAACATGCCCTGGATTAGACCAGGTGTCAACACCTGCCACACTGCAGTTCCTGCATTAACACAGATTGCCGTGGCTGGAAAACCCTTAATCTTCGGTGGGAACAGGAAAGCTAAGGAACACTGCTGGGCTAAGAAAGACTAGCTGTAAAAAGTTATAGTTATAGTTAAAGTTATGTTATAAGCATCTAAAGAATGAAAAACAGTGTCTAAGAAACCTAATTTTTATAGGTGTTTAGAAGTTTCCATGAAAAATAATGGCAGGTCAGTGTTTGTGTGCTGTAGTACATGCAATCTGGGGAGTAAGAATGTACAAAAATTCCCGATGAGTCTGAAACACTGTATTTAAAACATTGTAAAGCAGTAACGTCTCTGAGATAACAAATCTTCAATTCTGTACTGCCCATTTCACAGAAAAGTGGATGAATGTGAGCGATTGGAGCTTGTATTTGAACTGATTCCTGCTTGCCACAGTGTGTTGTGGATTTGGGGATGTTGTTACTGTGCCTCAGAAAAGGAGACCTCACCGCAAATCTAGCCAGATGAAAAGTAGAAGCGATGAAAATTGTATGTTTGGAGTTCAACAATGGAAACAAAAAATCCTGGAAATGCAGGCAGTGGCACATTTATACTGATTTTGCACAAAGGTTGAGAAAAAGCTGGTATAGGCAAACTTGTTGTTTCCATATGTATGGCGTACTGCAGAGCTGGGTGTTGTGTGATAGACGTACAGCGCTTGTGGCCATGGTGACAGCCCTTCCATCTAATGCATTCGCAGAACATGTGGTATGGTAAACATGGAACAGATGTGAGCGTCGCCTGCACCAGCACAGGGGGGATCAAATCATTAACAATAATCAAGAGTAAAGTAAAGTTGCGTAATCCTTAAGAAGCACTCAAGAGAGCTGTTGCTTTGCCCTGCTTTTCCGTAAAGTGAGTCGGCTATAGGGTGTGGAATGGGGCGCATCAGGGGTTAGGAGACGAAGGCAGTGTGGCAGGGTTGTGTAGAATTGGGTGCTCCCCAGGCTAGCCACCTTTCACAGTACATGACAGTTTAACGGATAAGGTTATCTCTCTGGCTCTCTTCCGCACTTTGCTTAGACCACAGATGTTTTTATTCCAAAGAAACGCAATTGCGTTATGATTGTAAGACGTCAGGTGTAGGATAAATAACTACACTGTGGTGGCTTGCAGCCCTGAGGTCTGAAATTAGACTTGTGAAGTGGTTCATAAAGCCAGAGACTGTCGCGTTAGCTTTTGTGTTGGTCAACCAGATACTGTATACAAACTGCAGTTTGTATAGTGAGCATAGCTTGTCTGCTTACAGTATGTGTGCCAACACCCTGTGATTCTCTTGGTGTCAGAACATTATTCATGTCTGAGATACATGTTTGAAGAGGCTACTTGAGGAAATAGATATCAAGTTAAAATTATGCAGTTCAAATTGTGGTATTTTATGTTAAACGTGTACAATGCACCCAATAGTTTTATTCTGTACAAGTTTGGTTACGGTGTTCAAAAGGGTGTTACAGCTCTGGGTCTGGTAGAAGGTAGAGCAAGCAATGACGTTCCCAGACTTACAGGAACATCCTTCACTCACAGGTAAAAGGACTAAACCCTCCTAGATTAGAAACAGAGAAGACTATGAAGGAACCTGCTCCCAGCATTCAGAATGCTCCCAGACTCTGGCAAAGTCACCCCAGTGGGCACAGAAACCCAAACCAGGGGACACAAGTGGGAAGGTGTCGGGGAGGTGCATTCAGAACTGGGAATGGACAGGTCCTGTGTTCTTTCAGGAAGAGGCTGGATGAGATCAATAAGCCACTTGTGATCAAAACGGGCTGAACGGGTCTCGTTTGTAAACCTCTGAGTTTATTTACAGTTAGCAGATAGCAAATAACAGGGACAATAGCAGAGGAATATTTTGGCTTTATTACCTTCGCACAGCTGCATCCATTTAGCCCCATACACCAGTGTGTCTGCACATTGCCCTTCTTGAATTCAGAGCTGTGGCCCCCGGCCCCCCCCCCACCCCCCCGGCCAGTGAAGTCTTCCTCAGCTGGAAAGTTTTGACATCTGCTGGTGTAGGACGCAGCTGAGCAGCTGTCAGCAGCAGGGTAGCCTGCTTTCAACAGCAGTGGGCGGGATGGCTTGGTGCCAGCTTGTACCATCTGCGTGCCTGACATTTCCTTCTAATTAACAGAGGGGTTAATTGTTCTGGCAGGCTCAAATGTAGTGTCTAACATTACCCAAGGGAGCCGTGTACAAGTGGCAGAGTGGCAGGGACTGGGACGGCATCGCTAATGCGGCTATTGTCACAGAACGGTTAACAACCACTGATGGGTACACTAGCCAGGCACATGCAGTACAGCGGAGGTGTTTTTTATTCTGATGAATTATGCCAAGCTGCTGTAATGATGTAGAAAGAATCGGGCTTAGAAAGGCAAAGACCACTGCCTAGGGGCAATTGTGAGGGAACAATTTGCATGTTATTACTGCATATTCATAACTAATTGTGTTAGGCTTTGCTAATAGAGCAGAATGACAGTATGAAAAATCGAGCAGCCGTTTTATAGCCAACAAAGCCGGCTGCTTTTTTCAAGCCTGTGAGTGCTGAATGATCATTTAGACACTTAGTTGCTAAATATAACAGGTTCTAGCATTTGTCAGCCTGACATAATATCATTTATAAAACAGTGTTCTAATTTTACCTTAGTTTATGTGATTCATTTATTACAGTACTTAGTAGACACATTAAAGAGGCTGATATTTATTACTGTGGTGAAAAGATTGTTTTAATAGCAGAAAACATAACCTTCATACTGTCTAAATAGGTATATTCTTTATACATATATATGTTTGTGTTTATGAGTACAGAGTGAGGCAGAGTACAGGGTTTTTTATGTCATTTAAAAAATACTTTTTAATTTTTTATGGCTATTCCTGAACAATTTTTTTTAAATGGTTTTCAATTTTTATACAGTTTTTTTATACAGAAGAGTACAATTCTAATGACACATTTTAAATGTAGATATTTTCTTTATATCTGCTTTCATAAAATAAAGTAACTGCAGCAGCAATTGAATTTTAATTATTATGCATAGAAATTAGCCTAAACAATTAGCCAACAAACTTCCTTTGTTGAGGAAATGCTGAAATTTCCAGGGCTGTTCCTGGTGGTTTCACTCTAATGTGATATACTGTGACATATGCAAGTGGTGATAAATCTTTAATTGTATACCATGTTAATCTTGTGTCCACGTGGCCCAATAAGGTCAGTGATGTGATGACATTTTGGGTCTGTGTTCCACGGTGTGGTGGTGCAGACATGTCTTAAATGATGGGGTGAATTCATGCCCTCTGGGCAGTTTTTAAAAATAAAATGCAGAACCCTTTCTTTTCTGTAAAATGTGTTTCAGTGAAGTTATTTGTATCGGGGTAAAAGCTGAGAGAGACACTGGCACACAGCTAGTAATACGTCTAACCATTCTGGATCTCAGTGGTCAGCATAATCTTCACCTTCTAGTTGTTTTCCCTGCAATGTTAAATAAGCACATTTCACTTGTTTCAGATTACATGGCATTTAAATTGCCACCGACGAAGAAGAAGTAAATCTTTTCAAATAAATTTTAAAAATCCTATTAGGAAGTGATAACTTTGCATGCTACAAAAAGTTAAAAATGTTAGCTTAGGCTCATCAGGGGTCTGAACACATCCCTACGTATATTTAATCTTCTTATACTGCTTTTCTCCGTTGGATGTGTTCTGTAGGGCTCATGCGCTGTTTCCTTCACTGCTTGCAGGAAGTACAGGTTTTCAAAAACTTTGTCAATTTCCATAGCCATAACTCTCTTATTCTCCTGGGCTCTGCCTTGCTTTCTATGTCAAGGCTTGCTCTGCATTTATGTGACTTACCAATGGAGATCTGTGTTATTGTTACTAAATGGACCACTGCCTACAAATTCTGTATGAATCCCTTTCCTTTTTTTCCTCCCAATGTAAAGCTTAGCTGGCAACCATCTTATTTCTCTTAATTCATTGCTGTATTGTGAGTAAGATCCCAATAGCTGTTGAGCATTTTCTTAATCTTCAGGTGTTTTTCCCTTTCCTTAGCTCTTTTTAAAATTACCCACTACCCAGGTCGGGTGCCCCGTGTCTCCCTGCAGCGTGAAGGGTAAGCTTACCCTCTCTTCCTCTGGCTGCCAGAAGAGTGTCAAGGTCAATATTGTTCTGCTGTCCTTGAAAATCCTTTGAAGAGTAAATCTGTTCATTGCAAGACAGTAAAGCATCTTTCTAACGTGGCTTGGACTGAGCTACCTAGATTTTCTGTCCCTGTCCTGAGCCTTACTTAGGAGCTGTACTGCTGTCACCATTTCCTTCGCGTTTTTAAAATCTTTCTGTTCGGGTCCTACAGGTGTTGTGTCTTTCAGGTCAGTAAGTGTTCATTTATTCAGCTGTTTTTATCGTAAAGTTCTGTTTCTGCATTAAATGAGAAAGCAAAAACTATGATACTGTTTAAAATATACTTTTAAAGGCTAAAGCCTTGTATTTCCTTTTAATCCTAATAAAACGTGGCTTAGACTGAGGGTTTGTTAGGGAGTAGGCTGTATAATAACATTTCACAAATAAGGCAAGCAAGTTGTTTGACTCCATTTCAGACAAGCTAGTCTAGAGGGGGGATTACATATTACAGTGCACATTTAGGTTTATTTAATTGCTTCCAGAAGAAAAAGAATTCCCAAGTAGTTTTAGATTAAAGTGAATGAATAGTACTTTTTCAAAGCAAAAGCGAGTGAAAACATGCACCAAAAACCGAAGTGTTTGCAGTCTCTTCACCACCTGTCCCAAATATATTTTTTTTTAAATTTTAATATCCCAAATTTAGATATCATTTCAAAGATAAAACAAAAGCTTCTTTGAATATTTTTCCTTGCAAAACAAAAACAGATATTGCTAAAGCTCAGAACTAATTTTGAAAATGCTTATTAATTTACTGTAAATTAATGCTTATAAATGCTTATCAATCTACTGTATAACCTAGGCAAGGTAATCCCTGTTAGTGATAGAAGTGTATTTTTTATGTATTCAGCTGCATTATAAGAGCTCATCCTCATTCACCCCATCTTGCTATCCATAGTGCTCTTCCTCTTTACTAGATTCTCATCTTGACCAGTTGAGGGACAGTCTTCTCTCTGCCAGATCTCTTGAGATAAACTAGCTGCAGTTATCCTCTAATCAAGTGTCTTGCAGAAGACGTAATTTCAAAAGCCACTTGTTAACATGCCAACTTGGCATGTAGCTGGAGGAAGACATTTCTCCTGCTGTGTGTAAAGATGAAAGTATGGTTCTCTGCTGTTTCTAACACTACCAGGGCTCATGTTTGCTTTCAGTAAGCTGGGAATGGGAAAGGTTTTTTTTTGGTTGACAGGCTGCATCAGAAATATCAGCCTCGGAGCCAGGTGTTAAAATGAATTCTACCTCCCCCTGACATAATGATCAGCTAGGAATTAAAGAAAGAAGCAGGAAACAAGACGAAAGACATGATGACCATGAAGAATGCATGAATCGTTAAATAGCAATTACTGTACTCACCAGGGGTACAAGAACTGGGAAAGAACATGTATAATCTAGAAAGGGACTTTAATTAAGAGTTTGTAATTAGCCTCCCATTTCAGCCTCAATCTAACCATCGCTAGAGAGGTGTCATTAGAACTTTTATTGCATCCTGCCTGAATTTGGGCTGCTGTAATTAGAAAACAAAAGGCGTTATTAATGCTTTTTTAAGTATTGATTTTTTTTTATTTATTACCATCACTCCTAGCAGTTCTTTTATCAAAACCTAGATGTGTTATAACGATGAGCATCTTCTTAGGGGATGCGGATTTTTCTTGTGTACAAGATAAGTAATTTTTCATTTATTAATATTAGCATTGAGTACATGTTTTTTTAAATCTTTATTTGCATTTTGATAATGGAAAAGCAGTACAGTATTTTTTTTTCATTTAAAGACATATAAATCTTTAAATTGTTGATGCTAAATACAGTGTCCTTCACATAGTCCTAAACAAGAAGATATGATCATGACGGCTCATGCTGAGGATCTCAAGTCCCAGTTAAAGGCCAAGGACAGGACTATCCGCAGTCTGCAAGAGGAGATTAAAAAGGGTTTGCTGATGAACGCCAAAGGTGTGGACGAGGTACTGTTTTTTCATTTTTGTTCTTGAGTGCATGGAAATCACGTAGGTTTGAACAGTAGCAGAGGTTTACGATGTTGTTCTGGTGCTTTTACCATAAGCTTTACATGTGTTGAATATAAAACAATGTTCTCTGCATGTGTTGAAGCACAAACATTTATGCCCTGGAGGTTCTAAATACCGAATCAATTGAAATTTAGTTTTACAGCTTCCCACACCTCCTTATGAAGTGTCACAAAATTACAAACTGCTGTTTTATTGTCTGTGGGTTATGCTGTTACAGGTTTAAGAGTGTTGAGTGGTATAAATATACATTGTCTTCAAGGTTTTTATGACAACCCATTTTACAATATAGTGGAGATGGGGGAAATTCTAATTGCAGAAAGAAAGTATTGCATTCTGAGGATATGAAAATAGGAAAATAACACAGAAACTGCAGTGACTTACAGTACCATGTTATTGGACTCTGCCATTATACCCTAGGTATGTATTTAGCACATTATATTTATGATTTTTAAATTAGTGGAGCAGACAGATCTGCAACTTTCATCATTTATTTATTTTTTTATTTTTTAAATACAGTTGCCATGATTCTTCTTGTACCCACGCAATGTGGAGTATCAGTTGTTTTTCACATCTCAGCCCGTGGTTCTGAAATGCGCAGTAGCACATGGGAGAGTGAGGAGACGCAGGCAGACTCCTCCCTCCTGCCCACCTGTGGGTCGGAGGTGTTTTAGCACCTCGCGCGCAGCACAGCCCTGCACTGATAACAGGAGAGGCACGCTCCTCGCAGACAGGACCCCAGTACCCTGCAGGGGGCGCTGTGTCTCTGTAAAGCAAGACACCGCCGTCTGTGGCTCTCAGCTCATTGTGCACCATCGATTGGGGGATTCTGGTAACAGTTGCCCAGTGACGTGACCCAGACTCGAACCTGCACCTCTTGGGTTATAGACCTTTGCTTTCACATCATTCAAGCACCCTGATAGGTTGTGCTACTTTGGAGCCCAATAGAAAGTTTTTCATTTTTTGGTTGTTTTTTATTGTACAGATCAGACATATTCAGTTTATTATATATGACAACGTTAGAACAGATTGACAAACATTTAGGACTGAAATTGAGAACCAAGCAGCAATTAATTGTGTGTGTGTATATAGAATGAAGACTGTGGTTTGTGAAATAAGTGTTTTGATGAGTCAAGTGTCAGTTATTAGACACCTGATTGTTGTCTTCCAGGCCTCAGAGAGAGATGGTGCCTTCTCAGTACTGCAAAACAAGTTGCAGACTCTTCACCAGCTTCAGTTGGAAAATGTTGCTCAGATTGCAGAGAAAGATATCTTGATCACCAGACTCCAGACAGAGCTTCAGCTGGCTCGGCAGGGTGCAACTGATATGCAGAATGAGGTAACCATTCTGATTTCCAGCGGGAAAGGTTCAATTGTCTTTTAATTCTTTTCCTAATTTTTATTTCTAGTGATCAGATTAATTTTAATCTGTGCAGGGAAAAAAATACACATTGCATACCAAGGTTTTTTAGGACCGTCGATTTGAAGAATTACTCACGGACTGAACCAGACGAGTTTTGCTTTGTTTGAAACTGGAATGCTGTTTGTGCACTAGCTGTCCAGCCAGAGGAAGAAGGTAAAGGAGTTGCAGGAGGTGACTGGACAGCTGAAGGAGGAAATGGTGGCCAAGGATGCGCGCACTAGCGCTTTAGTCAAGTCGAGCAGGAATCTTGAGGACAAAACAGTGATGCTGACCGAACAGGTAAGTGGGAATGAATTCATGTCACCCTGTCTCCTTCCGGCTGCCTTCCTGTGGTGTTTTCCTGATGTAACACAGCGTACTTTGGAGTGCATTCAAAGTGCCATGTGAGCTCACTCCTCAGCATAGTTTTCAGAAATGAGTGGTCATGCCATACTCAATAGATTGTGCCCGTCTATAGAAATCTAAATTATTTGTAAATGAGTTTTAACGTGCTCTTTTCTGATACGAGATATCCACAAAAGATTACTACAAGTTGTATTTATCTAGTTTTTGATTTCATCCTCCCAGGTGCAACCATCACATTACAGGTAGTCCTGCTGTTTCTCCTAACCAGGGGTGTCTCACCATGACCCTGGGGAGCCCCAGTCCACTCACAGTCTTATATGTGACCCTGTCTTGCCCACCTCTTTAAGATTAGGACCATTTGGAAGCTGTTGAGAAGTTATGATGTTCAGTTAAGAACGTTTAGCTCATCTTGCCTGTTTGGCTGCCTGTAGCTGATTAGCTGATAAGATCTCATCCAACAGTTTCATGAAAGAAACCAGAATATCGGCTTCAGCAGCATGGCTGGGTAGCTTGTTCCACACTCCCATAACCCTATGTGTACAGACGTTTCTCTTAGATGTGACACGTTTTAAGTGTGCTTCACACTGTAGCTGTAACTGTAGCTTACTTTTTAAAAATTGTTCAGTCAAGGAAGCTTTGGTCCTTGCTAGCTGATTAATATTTGCTACAAAAGATATCCAAATGGCTTAATTTAGCAAATTGCCTGTTTAGCTGATGAGAAAATGTTATAAAACCTGCTGGTAAGGGGCTAGTCTGTACAAATGCTGGAGATACCTGCATCGAATAAACATGAGCTATAGGCTTGCTCTGTCTTTTGCAGGTCATTACTTATTAAAGTCAGAAAGTAAAGACAGCTTTTGTTAAAAATGCTGAACTTGTGTGCAGAGTTGCCCTTTAATCTTGTTTTTACCAATTAATTCCAAATTCATCTTAAGAATGTGTTTATGAGATTACTTTGAATACTATAGGAGGATGATCATTTGAATAATTAAAATGCCAGCTGAAATTGAAGGAGAAGAGAGACCAATTCTAAAATAATGATTTATGTTCATAAAGAATATACTGGTATGTTAGAAAAGTGCTGTTTGCCCTAACATCGCAATTCCCCTCAGAACTGTAGACTTGTATTCCTGTACGAAATCCACTGAAATCTAGTTGGAGGGGCCATTTTAAAGCCTCCGTCATGCCCTGTGTATCTTCAAGCAGTAGCGAAGGTAAATATTTTATATGAGCCCAAGCCTCTGTCCCTGGTATCCCATTGAATGTTGTAGAACCAAAGTACTCTTTCCTTCGGGATTTTCCGCCTTCTATCCATTAAAGGGTTCTGGGGACAGGTTGGCGTGTGTGCGGGGACGGGGAGACGGAAGTGGAGGTTTGTCAGCAGCGTGTACTGGCTGTTGCCTCGGGATTTACGGAGCACAGGAGGACGCGTCCTCTCGGAGCCGCGTGTCTGCCTCCGGAGACCCTACCCACTGCGACAGTCAGCTGCTGCCCGTTTTGGAAGACCTCGGCAACAGCTGTCGGCAGCAGCTTTGCATGTCAAAATAAAATATTAACGTTTCACAGCATTCCTCCCTGTGCTTTATCCACTGTATATTTATAAGCCGTTGAAGTTACGGCAGCCTGTTTTGATACAGCTGCTGCTGCTAATGGGGATGAGGCTTTTATCTGAGGCTCTTGCCCAAAGACTGTTAGAGAGACTAGAGTAGGAGAGCCTGCTGCTGCAGAGCCACTTGTAACCTCACCTTGGCCTTAGCTGTCGGCTAACTTGTACGTCGTCCAGCCCTTTAGCCGCGTGGCCCAGAAGCCTTCGGGAGAGCGGCAGGAGGAAAGATTTGATTTTCGGAACTTTCTGAAATGGTACAAAACGTATTGAAGAGTAATCGGTCTGGACCGAGCCCATATAGCCAAGGATGAAGCTGGGTTGAGCCTAGTGATTTTATAAGATTATGACCTGCAGAGACTATAATGTTATGCAGGTGAGAAAACAGTATACTCTTGCAAAGTAATCACATATAAGCTACTTTAATAGGACATATAAAAAAAACCTCATTGTGGTATTGCCTAGTGTTCGCACTTATCTTTATAATCACAGGACTGACGCAGAGAGAGAAGCACTATTTCCAAAATGGAAAGTGTCATTTGTTTTTTTTTTTTATTTCAGCCGTATTTTGACTTTGCTGAGGTCAAGTTCTGTAAATCGAAATTCAGTCAGTGATGATCTGCTTAAATCTGTCACACATGCTGAATAGGTTGTCTTACCTGGGTCTGCACTGACTCTGTGTTTTGCTGAAGTGTTCAGATTGAAAATTAAAAGTTAATACTGTCACCATTATATTAAAAGTATTGATTTAGAAATACTTTGCACGCCATTTTCTGCATAAGAAAATGAAATTCTTGTCTTCTTCCCCGTATTTAATTTATTTATATCTTTGTAATTGATTAATGTTCCTTTGTAAAGTGGAGATGAATAATTTATTGTCCTTGTAGCCTCTGGCTTAAAAATGTTTAATTTTAGAAAATGTAACTGTGTATTATGAAAATCCGAGCTGTCGTTCCTGATGATGCATTAAATTTTACCACTCCTCTGACTCATCGAGAGGAGAGAGGTGAAGTCCCGCTGTTGCCTGTATTGCCAGCATGTTGCTGGCAGAATTCCCTGCAACATGGCACAACGTTAATGAAAGATTAAAGACATCTTGTTTGAAAAGCATTTGGTTGTTAGCATATGTTTTGGCGCATCTGGTAAATGCGTGCTAATCCTCAGTGTGGCTCAGTGATTTTTGTTGAAAACGAGCCAACTAGAAAATAGAGCAAATTGAATAAACAGCACTTATTCTTAACAGGGAGCGTAATTAAATATGCAAATAATACAAATGATATCATTAACCTTAGTGGAGCGTTGGGGGCTCTTGAAAGCTTTTGTATTCGAGTTAAATCTGGCGATGTGCTGCGATCAAATGAAAAAAATCCCCTCTAGTTGTTGACATTTTGCCAAGGCCGTGCAGTGACAGTGCCATCAATGATCCTTCAGCCTGAATGTGCACTTCTACACTGGGGCTTCATCCTGAGCAGCATCTGTCTGAAACAGCCAATATCGCCTTCCTGGCTTTGTCTCTGCAGTGGCGCAGTAACGAGCTCGCAGCATGTATTCGAAGATAACCAAAAATATAAGCAGAATTAGACATTTATGTATTTAAGGAAAAGTTTTGACCCCGAGGGCAAGCTTGTTTGCCAATGACGTATTTCGGTAACCCTGTATGGTAAATACTCATGTTAATCGATCCTCTATGAACGCTTAATACAGAACCGGAAAATAGCTTTATAACTGTTATTTGCCTGCTTACAGACATGTATAAACCTCATTGTTGCTTGAAAGATGGGTATACTTAAGACGCAGAGCGTAACACATTTCTACTGCATTGCGGTCGCAGACAAAGACTTCACAGTGATCAGAGAACAGAGCTGAAGGTGTGCTGTCCAGTCAAACCCTCCTCAGAGCAGTACACGCAGTGCTCACGCAGGACCAGAGGTGTACCGTATATTACAAAGGCCATGTGGCTAAGGGAATGCCACGATTGGGTGACGTCTTGATCACAGAGGGTAATGATTCCTTACAGTGTTTGCATTTGCAGAAGCGGTTTCGCAGAACTGATCCTGAATTGTTCCGCCCATCCCTGGTCAGGCTGGGGGTACTGGGGTTCTGCCCGTCCTGGACTCGGGGGGCACAAGACGTGCCTTCCCTCGGGACAGGACACATGACCAGAGACTGCTCGGAGACTCCAATTAACTTTGTAATGAATAAGAGTCCAGGTCGTTGGAAGAGGGGGTGGGGAACTGGAGGAGAGCAGGTAAACACACCAGTTTGGATCGAACCCTAGACCCAGGAGCGGGGTAGTCAGCCGCAGCACCACACCTCTGTCAGCCAGCAGAACAATCCTTAAATCCAATGACTTGTTTTTTTGCAGCTGATGTAGCACTGCCTGGCTTGTAACCACACGTTTGTGTGCGAGGTGTCTGGATTTCTCATTGGTCTTTAACTCTTCAGACATGACTTCACATCGGACAGGGGTGCTGGCGCTGAGCTGACCTGCTGTGATGTGGCTGAAATGAGGCACTATCCATTTCTATATCTGATCCTTCTCTGCAGCCTCCTGCCTTGGTTAATCCTTGCATACCGGAGTATTAATCCTTTTGAGGAGAGCTGCCGTCACATTAATTCTGTAATTTGTCCATTAGAATAAACCTTATCCAGTAAGGGTCAATCCCACTTATAGTATGTGCAGTTTTAGTTGAAATTTACAGAGGCTAAAATAATGTAACTGTTTCTTAATTTATGTGGCAAATTGTCTCTGTAAAAGGTGTCCTTTTATTAAAGGGAAAATGTTTGTTACTGGGACTTCTTCACTGGTGCATGTTCACACAGATAGGAGAAGCTTTATAGCTTTGTACTCTTTCCCTCTGTGCCAGCTTGGAAGCCACCAAAACTGCCTGCTTTTCTAGTTCCTTCAAACTCAAGATCGCTCAGCATAATAGTCTTGTTTCTGAACCCATGGGAACCATCCGGGTGTACACTGGTCAAGGGTCAAGTGACACGGTTTTCCACAGATGTTTGTTAAGGATTCTGCCACATAATCTACTTGTTTTGTTTTAAAGTTCATGTTAATTGGCAGTATTATATTTTGCGCAGTGAATAAAATATTTGCCCAGGTAAAAACATTCACCTCAAGCCTGGTTTCTTCTTATTGTTCCGTTTTCAGGATTCCCCACTAAATTGTCTAATTAAACGGGTAGTTCCTTTTCAACATTAAGCAGATTCCCTCTTCCATTAACAGAAGCCTTTGAAATTCATAAAGGTGAATTTTAACTCGCAGGTGAGATAGCACTTGTGTGATACCACGGAAGGAACAGACTAAGTGGAAGATGAGATCTCTTTCCTGAAACAGCTGGATGGTATTCTCATCTATTAGAATAGAAACTGTGCTAGACGGATGGACCTTCCCTGTTTTCTTACAGCAAACCTAGAAACCCAAACAGTCGTAATAATAAATAAAAAAAATAGCAAAATATTATAGGATTTGAAGGACGTTGTTGAGAGAAGAACAGATTTTAAAGCTGCTCACTGTTCTCTGCTGTGCTTATAAGACCCTGAGATTCACACCCAAAGCGCAGTGTAAGAACTGTCTGCCAGTCACCATTAGAAGACCTATACGTATAACTATTCCCATACAATCATGCTGAAACATTACCTTTATGCCCTTAAAGAAATGTGTAGTGTATATGTGCAGTTGTTTAATTTTTTTAAAGCAAAACATATAATTACATTTCCGATGTAATGGTTGGGCTTTCCTGTTGCATTGAATGAAAGCTGTGAATCAGACAAAACTAATAGTGGTGAATATGATCATAATTTTCTTTATGGAATGCTTGAAAGAAAACAGTGCATTTCACCCTTTGACATATTTAAGTAAGCCATACACTGTAAATAATTGTGTAAAAAAGCATAATGGCATTTAAGGTGCTTTTCAATTGTCTTAATAGCTAAGCTTTCTTCCACTGCACATTTGATAACATTTTCTAAAATTGAGCACAGTTGCTTTAGAGACTTCATGTAGCGCTTTTCTAATGCGTGAAAATCACAATTATTGCGTGCAGTTGGTTTAATTATTTGAATGTATTTACATAGCTCTTTTTTAAGACATAATCCTTGAAAACTGGAAACATATTTCTGTTTAAACATGATAAGCCCCAGGACATAAGTAAATCTCCTTAGCAAGAGGCTGTAATTTATAAGACAATTTTATGCAAAGAATAACCATTACCTAGTATATTTAGAATTCTGGAAATGGATTATGATGTGCAAAAAGCTTCAGGGATATACTCATTATTTTTTATTATTGTATTTCCTACGTTTTTCTACTGTTCTCAGAGAATCTGCTATACTTAAGTGAGCAAGAAATCTTTATCCCTGTATTACATTTTATTTTTTGTCACAAATTATTGATGCATTCACATGGCTGGCATTGGTTTTTCTTCTGAGAGTGGAAGTGTTAGGGGTCACAGGAGTTCATTACCTGTAATCAAAGCTTGTGAAAATGTTTCTGAGTAAAATAGCACCTGGTGCTGTGAACATGTGGAGAACAAGACACCAGTTTTGAACTGAACTTTTAAAATGTTCATTTATTTAATAGTATTGTGCTTGTGAAATCTCGCCATGTCTAAATTGTCATAGTTTTTGTGTTGGGTTGGGTTTAACTTTTAACATTTTTTTATATTATTAAGTTATGCCCTCACCACGTCATAACGTGGGTGTAAGTAAGAAGCCTGCATCACGGCCATTTTCCAGGCTTAGTGAGGGGATGTGGAAACTGTACCAAAATGAGACAAAAGAATGGTAAAATTAGAAATGATGAGTTCCCCTCGGTGTCCAGTTATACTCAAGCTGGTCAGCTCCTGTCTGTGATTCTCTCTGATGGCCCAGACGTGTTGAAAGCTCCACTGTATAATACAGAGCATAAACAATCGATGTGAAACTGGGACCAGTCCCGAAGCTGGGATAATTAGAAATGCGATTGTAATTGTAAAATGACTTTAATTTAATTCAGTATTTGTTTTAAAACATTGATTTAACAAGCATTTTAAATTTGCAGTGATTGTAACAGTGGATGGCCCCCGAACATACAGAACCGTTAAGGTGACTGAACAAATACTACACATTGGTTCCTAACTTTTCACCACTGAGGACATTTTCTCTCCTGTCTTGGAATTAAATGACCCCAGCCCTTTATTTGTTTTACATAACATATTTAGAGATGTACTGATTTTGATATGGATAGCTCATTAAGCAATTAAGAAACATCAGAAACCCAAAAGTTTTTTGAAAGACTTTTAAAGGGTTGCCTGTTTGCATCATCATTATCAGTTTTGTTGTTGAAGCCTACCGCTTTGGGCCCTGAAGTGTTAATGCTGATGAGACAAGTTTAAGATTAGCTTCTGATGCTTCTGTAACAATGTGATATGCAATTTAGTGAGGTAATGTGTCAAACATGGAAATAAGATAATCTGCTAACTGAGTTAATGCACAGGAGAAAACCTCAAGGTTAAATTAAGGTTATAACAGTACATTAAGAAAAGTAGCAGCCTTTACTCATGGGATTTGCTTCATAAGTGTTGATTAAATAAGTATTTATTAAGATTCTTCTGTTGGGTGGAAATAGTTTTTTACCTTTGAACTGCTGTGATGTGAGCATAGGTGAATACCTTCAGTAGGGATGTAGTACACCAATCCCATTTTAAAAGTATTCTGATCCGTTTCTGTGCTTGTTTTCACTGCCTGGCATGTTTTTAATGTCTGTACGCCAACTATCTTATGGCACAAACAGAAGCGCCATGTGAAATAATTTTGCTGTCTGAAATAAAAATTTGCAAGGCCTTTTAAAGATCTACCTTCCTAGGAAGACCATTGAAGAATTATGACACAACATATTGCGCTGACCTATCGCCTGCATTCAAACTGAGCGGAAGAGATATGGAGGAACATTGCCAAGTGTTTAGGGGTCGCCACGGGTGGAATGGAGGTCCCGTGGCTGTGTTCAAAGTCGAAGTTTGTTTGTGTGCACTGTGTAAACAACAGCATCACAAAATCCTCAGACTGTACCTCACGAAATTAGTGCCAGTCACTGAAAAGATTTCTTTCATAATGGATGCCACAAAGTGGAGTTAAAAAGTCACTGCTCAGCCCGAGCACTGAAGGGGCAAGGAAACGGGCTGTGTGTTGTGCTGTGTGCTGAGGGGACTGCGCTCGCGTTCAGTCGGGCTTCTCGTGGGGCTGAAAGAAACATGCAGGTGTGGCTTGTCTGGTGGTTAACATTAAGGACCTGCAGTGGGCTTACAATAGTTAAATCACCCCGTTTGCTGTTACTAATGTTTCTGTGTTTATAATGGCATAGATTCTCAGTAGGAGTCGTAAAGGTGCAGCTTCTTTGTTGCCAGTGCTCATTAGCGTTGTTTATCCGTTATTTTTCCTTTGCATTTTTTTTTTCAGAATTTCTCCTTTTAAAACAGGAGTGTTAATGCTTCCTAGTCTGACCTCATTACATCTTGGAAGCTAAGCAAGTCTGGTAAACCTGGTCCACACTGCTGATGAGAGAGACCTCAAAGGCCTGGTTGCTGTTTGAAGCGGTGTTATTGGACCAATGGGTGTCAAGATCAGTATGTCCGATCCACCGCTCCAGTATGGTGACTGGACACTGTGCTGATTCTGATTATGGAGTCGATAAAGATCCCGAGGCACCGTTTGTGAAAGCATGAAAGTAGGGCTTGCTCACGTCTGCTCTGCGCTTGCACAGTCAGGCCTCCTTAATTCATCTAGTGGGGCAGTTTCTCAGTCCTGGTGCTGTGGAGGCATAGAGGCTGTGGTTGTGGTTCATTCAACACCAATAACAATAATAACCATAATAATAGTAAAAAATAATTCCTTACACTTGTATAGTACTTTTCTGGACACTCCACTCATAGCACCAGTACACTCCCCACATACCAGCTCTTAGTGGGGAGGAGAGCAGAGTGATGAAGCCAGTTCAGAGATGGGGATTATTAGGAGGCCATGATGGGTAAAGGGTGGAAATTTGGCCAGGATGCCAGGGTAACACCCCTACTCTTTTCGTGAAACACCTTAAGATTTTTAATGACCACAGAGAGTTAGGACCTCGGTTTTACATCTCATCCAAAGGACGGTGCCTTTTTACAGAATAATGTCCCCGTCTCTATACTGGGGCATTAGAACCCACACAGACCGCAGGGTGAGCGCCCCCTACTGGCCCCACTAACACCTCTCCCAGCACTAACCTTGGTTTTTCCCAGGAGGTCTCCCATCCAGGTACTGACCAGGCTCACAGCTGCTGAGCTCCAGTGGGCTGCCCATTGTGAGTTACAGGATGATATGGCTGCTGGCTCCTATATGTAAAACATCTTTTAGATTAAAATAGCTGTATAAATTGTGTGATTATTATTATTATTATTATTATTATTATTGTTGCTGCTGCTGAAATGCTTGTTGCAAGTGGAGTCACTGAAAACAGATAGTCTTGTTGTTTGTAAGAAGATAACCAGTGACATTTATTTTCAGTTTGTTTTTCTAGAGATGATGATGGAGGGACTTTAACAGTCTGAATACATCACTGGTCATCTGAGTCTTTGCCAGGAGGGCCTGAATCTCGTGGCTGCAGTAAGAATAGTGCACATCTGTTCTGATCTTAAATGCTGCAGCTTGCATAAGAAATCAGCAGCTTCCTTGAGAAGTCAGTAAATGTCTACTAACCCAAGCTCAATGGCATAGAAACAGTAGTCTGAATTACCGTACAAACACTGGCACAGAAACTCCGAATCAGAGGAGTACAAACTCCGTTCCCCGCTCATCACTCATATGGCCTGGTCGGGCCTTTAAGATAGAAAGTGTTGTTTATTTTACATCACATTTAGGTAATCTTGATCACCAATTACACATTTACAGAATTAATGTTTAATCAGTGTAAGGCATGAAAAGGAAGAAATGTGAGGTATAACCATGGTAAGAAATGAAGATGTATTTTTCCTGTAGAAGATAGTGGACAGTAACCTTTTCACACGCATCCCTTGACGTGTGTATACATACAGCATGTGAGAAGGAATGTGATTCACACTGCAGTGGTGGGAGAAGAAGGTGAGTGTCACTGGGTGGCCCAGCTGAAGTCCTGACTTGAGTCCTGTTGAGACTCTGCAGAAAGACTTGGCAACGTGAAGCCGCCCCAAGCAGCTCGAGAGCGCAGATCTGCCGCGAAGAGGGGCGAGATGGCGGCTGCCTGTGTGAGGATGGTAGAGACTCACCCAGAAAGACTTGTGGCTCTAATTGCTGCCAAATGTGCTTCTACCAAATATTGATTTCACAGTCGGAGTACTTATGCAATCAACATATTTATTTTTTGATGATGTTTACTGTACATTGTCTTGGGCTTAGAAGTCTTCGTTTTGAGCTTTGAGGTTTTAAGTAAAATTTAGGTTAAAGTTTATGCATTGTTTTGTTATTTCACAAAATGGGACACCATAGGAAGGGTCTGAATACTCTTGCAATGTGTATAATTTTAACTTTCGTTTTAAAAAGAGAAGGAGACCCTTTTCCCTCAAGTACCCTTTTACTCGGGGTGCTGTGAGTCTCTGGAGAGTGCAATCATGCTGTTTGTGTACAAATGCATCTTCTGTAGTTTGTTAATCTGCCAAATATTAACACTTCTACCTCCATGCTATTAAGTAAATTTGTTTTTTCCAGAATATTTTTTGAACTGGAATTTTAATAGAGTTTTTTTTTCTGCTTGTGTTGCAATTAAAACAAAACATTGAAACCACCAAAATATTGCAAGTTTACATTAGCAAGTGTTAGATGAATTGAAAGTAAAATAAAAATAGCATGCAGTTTCCTTAGTTTTACATGGTGATCCTTATTTATTGAGAATCAGATCTTGATTTTTAAAATGCAATTGTTTTTATTGCTTTGAAACCATAAGATGTTATTTTTTAAAGTCTAACAGACAAAATTAAATAATGTGCGTTTTCATTTTTTTGAAAGTATGTATTAACAGTAGGATTTTTTACAGCCTTGACTGTCTTTATTGATATTATTTGCATTTCTGTAGGTGTATATATTTTGCACATTCTTGCAATGATGCTTAACAGACAAAAAGGTTCCTGTGAGTTAATGAATATTTTCATCAAAATGCTCTGCATATAAATGTTTTAAAAGCCGTGTCATAACATTCACTAAGCTTACACATGACAGCTAGCATCTGTTACTGCATTTTCATCTTAAATATTTGATGATTACCTCTCCAAATCCAACAGATTCATAGCCCAGAGGGTTTTATTTTCTTATAGCGTGTGTAATTCTAGAGACATTTATAAAAGCACAGTTCTGCACAAGAATAAGACTTCAGATTACTTACGCTCCAGCACAAAAATCTTAGGCCAGATATAGAATTACTATACAGACAGTTATACCTTCTTTGTTCTTGTCTTTGGGGTGGAAGGGAGTGGAATACACATGGATTATGATATGTTGTTCTGTTCGTAAGAACCTATGACCACTGAAAAGTGAAAAGTAGCTTCTTTGTGTTATTTTTAGGTAATTATGCATGTGTTGAAAGAAGAATGTTTTCCTTGCATAAAATTTTTAATGAAAAAAAAAGTGATCATTTAATGCAGAGAACACCCATCTGTTACGTGAGTAACATTATGATGTGATAAGACTGAGGTTTGCACATGGATAGGTCATTTTCACTTGACCTTGTATACATGGAAAAGGCAGCTCACCATGGTAACCTTGGTCTTCAGGCTTTCCAGACAGTAAATCATTTCAGCCCTCTTCATGTAATACTTTTATTGGCTGTGCAATTGAAATGTCATGCTTCACGAACAGAGAAGCTAGTAATTTCTTACGCGTGATTAAACTACTTCTGTAAGGCAGAAACGCAGTGCAGAAAGGGGGTGCAGAAAAGCATCAAAAGACAAAACAAAAACATGAATGTCTTTTGATAAAATTCTGAAAAAATGAACTGCAACATTTTGCAAATATACAAGGAATATCAAAGATTTTTTTTCCCCTGATGTTTTTCCCTGGCTTGTCTTCTGCCTATTGCATATGTAGCCGGTCTGAATTCTGCAGAAGGAACATGGCACGCCAGAGACAAACCACGCGACTGATATAAGAATCAGCTCTTTATGAATATTAATGGAGCAAGCAATTACCTTGGGGAAATTTTTTCTTTAGTTTAGCTTTACTAACACAGAACTCACCTTTGACGCTTCGCGGTATCAGCTGAAGTAAATCCCAGAAGGGTTTTAGAGCTGTTACGTTGGGATGTCATTTTCTAAAAGACATGCTAGTGCAGGTTTCCCAGGAAAATGACTTCCCTTGGTCTCCATCACCGGTTTCCAAACGAACAGGTGTAAATATTGGGAATTTTCTAACTCGCAGCTCCCATATAGTGGCTTCACTTTTATATGTTTCTTCATGCTATAGGTGTCAGCTTTTCAAATCCTGCAAAACGATTTTATCATTCTCTTATTATTATACATGTAAAATATACCATAGATATTTATAAATAGGTTATGGGGACACTGTTATTGCGCTAAAATATATTCTTCTTCTAATTATTTTGTACTCGGTGCTGTATTATTTTTTAACTTGTCCCATATTAGAATGATACACATTAGTTTGCTAGCAGGGATAGTGCAAAATATGGAAGCTACAATATGTGATTTAAAAATCTGAAGCTAATGTTTATCTTTGAGCTTCATTCCGGATCCTGAATGAGGATCTTCGGCTTTTGCCGTTTTATTATTTTTACTAAGCTGGTCCACCTTTGCTCCTGTTGGTTTCCCTCTGTTGGCTGCGTGCAGCTATGGGTAAAAGACAGGTCATGGAACAGATGCGGGTCAGCTGGAAGCCCCATGTGAACTAGCTGAGGAGTGGCTCCAGACCTGAGGACACCAGTGGCCTGACCCTTTGCACCTTTGGACTAGGGTCCTGCCGGGGTCCCCAACAGGCCTGGAGGTGCTGGGAGGGTCCTGATGTCAAGCTTGTGGGGCGCAAGGGTCGAGTTGCTCACTGATGGGGTTAGTGAGTGCCTTCTACAGGGAGCGACCAGAAAACGAGCACTCATGCTTTTCTGCAAACTGCTCTCTCTTGGTTAACGGACGGCACCAGGTATTCACAGGGTTTCCCAGAGTTCCCGGGCTTGCGAACCGTCAGGGTCCCCCCCTGGACTTCAACACGGATTTGTAAAACATTTATTGCTGAAGCCAAACAAAAAAAAGACACTGGTAGCATTTCTTTGTTTCCTTATAGCCAAGAAGGTGGGGGGTCGAGTATTTTGTTCTTTTATAAATTTCTCCAGACACATTTTTGCTTTTTGTTTTTTTTTTTTAATCTGAAGCTTGGATCTTAAGCTATTTAGAGTCAAATTATGCATCTGGGATAATTTAAATCAGCGTTTAAATACTGATAATAGAAAAAACATCTGAATTGATTAGCCTTCGTATGTTTACAGCTCACTTTAATTGCTTAAAAACGCCATTTGTCAGCTTTATGTTGTATCGACAAATGCTATTGATTTATCCGATTTTGTCTTTGTCTTGTCTTTCGTACATAAAATTCACATATGCTGTTCAAATGGGAAATGGTTGTATCGATTTCCTTAACTTGAGCCCAAATGCTAAAGATTTTTGGATAAGCTTTCTCATTACTTAAGCCAAAATCAATAAGAAAGAGCATCTTTTAATGAATGAGCAGTTTGAACACCATACTGCAGAAATGGGGTCCTGTTCATCCTCTGCTTTTCGAATCGATCACCCAGGTTGCTTAAGTGAGGTCCAATTGGTTGACATTGTGGTTTGCTTTTGTGTATAAACTTGCAGCTTCAGAAAAGAGGAGAGGAGCTACAGAGACAGCAGACGGAAATACTTCTACTGCAAGAGAAAAAAGATGGACTCCTTGCTGAGGTATGAAATTAAAACAAGGTGCCAGAAAATGAAACCTATTGTGTTTGCTGTGTTTGTAGAAGGGCTGTAGTGCAGTGTGAGTCTGCACATTGCAGCAATAGTCATGCAGCAGATAACTCATAAGATTTTTACACACAAAACACATCTTTATTTCTCAGATTAAAAATGATCTTTTCTTTTTACACATAAGCTAAATATAAGCCGTTTGAATGAATGCTGACCGTGCAGACAGTCTTGTGACTGCTGTTAGCATATTTTAGTAATCACTTGCATGAGGTTATCAGAATTCACATTGGATCTCTTTGAAGTACTGGGAAACGTATGCCGTGTGGTGGTTTTTGCGGTTGTAAAATGTTTTTATTTTTGGATTTTTTTCAATTATTTTTTTTTGAAGCTGCAAGCACAGGAGCACAGGATGCTACAGATTCAGGAAACACAGAAACACAAAGAGAGAGAAGCTCTGCAAGTGGTGGCTCAGATGGAACGATTACAGACTGAACTCGAAGCCTCCCGTAACTTATATAAGCAGGCCACATGCCAGGTACAGTACTGAAATGCCATTAACTACCCTGAACTGCAGTTACTTCATAAATTACCCTTATTACTCCTCAGCTTAATTATCTCAAAATGACATATTGATGAGCATACAGGCATGATAGAGATCTCATGTTGCACTGTATATAAATGTATTGGTTTTATGTTAGTCCTGGTATTGATGTCTGACTTGCACTTGAGTTGAAAATCTTGATGCCTTCCTTTTTCCAACATATCGATAAATATTTTGTTGACCTCTTAAGTATGCCTGTTTTGTGGAGTGAGTTATTTTCGTCAGTGTAAGTACTGAATGGAAGAAATCCTTCTTGTAGGTTAACATTGGTTTTGATGTCATAAATAAGTCCAGGAACGTGAAAAGCATTGAAAACCTATGGTTTTATTTCCTTTTCTAATGTAAAGTGTGGTTTAAATGTCACACATTAGCATGTGAACTTTTTAAATGAGCTTGTTTGCTCAGTCATGTTCATATGTAAATAACAAAATTGAATCTATAGAATGGATTACTGTCTGATGTAGTGGACTTATGTGTAGTTGCAATTGATATTAATTTAAAAAATTGCATGTTGTCCTAAACGCAAAGCATGCCTTGCTATGTGAAGGCATTTCAGTTCTGTTTGGAACTTCAGTAAGAAACCTTTTAAATAAAAGTGAAGAGACTTCAATGTCTCAGAATATGAATGACAAGGAGTTCTCCTAATATTTTACACTTCATACATTATTCAGCAGAACATTTCACTGATCCGGTACTGTTTGGAAATCTGTTGTCATCACATATTTGTTATACCTACCATTATCAAACCTCACATCTAAAGCACTGCAGAGAATACGCAAGATCAAATTTCAGACTGCTGAAGTTTTGGACAAGATCACTAAGCTGTGTTATTATTGGAATGTCCCTTAAAACATAAGAGAAAATATGGAAACAAAAACATTTTTTATGCATTTTCAAGACAGAAGAACTGTTTTGCATTGTATGTTATGTAATGATCCCTATTTAATCAGTAATTAAAGCAGGAAGAAAAACATAAATACATATTCAGATTATTATTCACGTTTTTAATGTGTAAACCTTTATTCATGCTGACAGCAAATAAGCTTTTGAATGCATCTGATGTTTCAATTAAGAAATAATTATTAGGTTACTGTACAAAACTGTTTTAATAACTTACACTGTGTCCTGCTGTTGTTAAGAAATCTGATGCCTTTGGGCATACACGTCTGAAATATTTTCTTGGAAACATAAGTAAAACAGACAATCATTTTATTCTGAAGCGGTGTCTTTGATGAAATGTTTTTCTTTTCAGTTTTTCTGCTTTTCCAAGATGAATTTAAGCTTAACTGTTGATCCCCAAAGTGTAAAAAATGTATTGTATCAGCTAAAATACCTGTTGCAGTTGCACTTTTTTTTCCCAGTGCGATTGTCTTTACATTCCTACATCTTGTCAGTTTCAATATCACTTTGCTGGAGATTTTTATTCTTTAAATATGAAGCCTTTCTGCAGCGAATATGACCTGTTTTCCCACAAAATAGGTTGATTGAATCTGTCACAGGATTGAAGCTTAAAGTAAATTTGCTGCAGAACATGGAGAGGCACTGAAATGTTAACTGAGAGCAGCTGAATACAAAAGCAGCCTGTTTTAAGGTTGCTCCTTGCTTTGTTTCTCATCTGTGCGTGGTGTATCTTAAAAGACAACTGAGAAAGTAAGCTACATTATGCATTCCCTACATATATAAAGATGATTTAATATGTTCTTAGGTTTCAGCATCATTGAGTAGCTTTAATGTAGGCCCTGTGGTACCACATTTTGCTCTCATGCATGTATTCAGTGTCGGTTTTAATGTATAATGCCAGTAGTTAAGAAATTGAAGATGTAAAATTCCTTACCAATTACCTGCAGGGATTCTTGAAAAATTCCCCGTTCTCAGGCTTTAAAACTAAGAAATGAAGACAGTATGCACAATAAATGTTAGTTTTAATCAAATACTAAGGTATTATAATCATGCCTGCAGCATTGAATTATTTAACCTTTGAATGACCTCACTGTTTTCTGGTGACAAGATCAGAAAACCTAATCTGCTTTGTGGGGCTCTAAGGCTGCTACAGTGAGTAAAAACAAACAGTAAAATTAAGGAAAAAGATGGAGGGTCTGTGTTGTATAAACCTAGTGATTAATGGTGAAGTGTTTATTAAAATCTGTTTAATTACCATATATATATACTTTTAAAAGGAGAATGCTTACTTTTGTTTTAAGGTAAATGAACATGCAATTAGATTAGACCTCACATTTGATTTGATTGGTTTTCCAGCCTTATACTGTTGTTTTCAGTGTAAGAACACGTACTGTACAAATATGGAGAATTGTCAGAAAGAGAAGATATCAATTCCATTCAAGCACTCGGATGCTTTCTTTGATTGATAAGACGCCGTCTCTCATTTATGGTGTCTTGTTGTGATTGGTTTTGAGAGACACAGGGATCTATATGAAGTAAAGAGTGAAGGTTTGTGCTGAATTATAAGGGAGTAAAATGAAATTAACAAATGAGAGCTTGAAAAAACAGTAGGTTCAGAAATGAACAACCAGCAAAACTTTGACAGATTTATTCACACAAAGGTATAACACTGCATAATATATAGATTTATTTTCATTTTAAATGTTCAATTAAAATGTGTTGTTTGAAAAAAATAATATCAGAGTTCTTATGGTATTATCTTCAGTTATAATCCGATCTGTGTCTTTCAAAATATTTAAAAATGATAATATTTCTGACATCTTTTACATTAATTTGTCAAATTAAATTAGTTGTTTTTCCAATTAGTAATTTCAATTAGTATTGCCTAGTATTTGTAATCGATTCTGGATTTGAATGCTTAAAATGAAAAGCATGGCTTACAAATAACTGTGAGAACAAAGGGTAACGAAGGGTCCTAAAACTTCGCCAGTCCCAAGATTATCCTTTAATTCACCTTATTGATCTTTAAAGGAACAAGTCAAGGTTTATTCCATGCTGAAAAGAGAAGAAAGAAAACACAACGTTTCGGCCGTGGAGCCTTCTTCGGGTGTGACGCGTGCTGAGGCAGCGACCCACCTGGACTCATTTTATCTGTACACATATATGCGGGTGCAGACGCAAATTTTAGCACCCTTTATCTGGAATTTGGTTATTCACTAATTAAGTGCAATGAATATTGTTTATTAAATTGTACTTATGTGTCACTGCTACTGTGACCTCCTTTGCTCAGCGCTCATTCACCCTCTCAAGTGGGGTTTTCAGGTTAATTGTCTCTTTCAAGTTACAGCGTGACGGAAGCCTTTGGTGATGCGGACGTGCTGTGTTCTG